>NW_005842526.1:978162-981301 GCF_000455745.1 Alligator sinensis
CTCCCTCGGGAGCCCATTCCAGACCTTGGCCACTCGAACTGTGAAGAAGTTCTTCCTAATGTCCAGTCTAAATCTGCTCTCTGCTAGCTTGTGGCCATTATTTCTTGGTCATTGTATTGGCATGGGATTTGTTACAGAAAACAGGCTCAGGGTGACCCTAGGCAATGGACCATGCCAGATGCATTGAAGGGCAAAATGATGAGCTCTACATTTTTAGAGCACCATAGTTTCCTGAACTGACATATCACAATATTCTTCCTTCTGCTTCCCCACTGTACTATACCATCTCCCCATCAAATTATCTGCGGGACCATTCAAAACCAGCATGACGTACCAAACATACAAGTATTATGTCCTCACCTGCTTTCTTCTCCCTCCAGCAATGTCTTATACATTGCAATCTCAATATCCAGGGCCAGCTTGACATTCAGCAGCTCCTGGTAATCCCGCAGCATGCTTGCCAATTCGTCCTTGGCCTTCTGCAGGGCATTCTGCAACTCCACATGTTTAGCCCGGCCATCTTGCAGGGTGAAGTCCCCATGCTGCTCAGCATCACGAATGTCTGTCTGTAGGCAGCCAACCTGTCATGGAAGAAAATGGAATATATTCCTGAAATGTGTAGGTGTCTTCACTCCACTACTGAGCGTTGTACCAGTGGATCAGCTTCCCAAGGCTCAGTGCCAAATTTGGAAGCAAATCTAGTGTCTCTGAAGCCTCATCCCTTCATTTGTGTTACTCCATTTGTGACTTTCGAAATGTGCTACACGTGGATCATAAAGTCAACCTACTTGCAGGATGAACAACCTTACTTACTGGTTTGGCACAAGTTTAACATTTCTTTTAGTGGCTTTAAAGACTAGATCCTGGCCAGTTCCCCAATATGCTACAGCACCTCTAAGGCACTTTGAGTCTGAGCCTTGCTTTGGATCCATGTTGGAGGCCATCCTAAGTCAGCCCAACCATGAATCTGCATCTTGCCATCAGCTGGGAAGCCAAAAGGAGCTGATCTGATACAAACTCATGGGCAACTGGCTATGAAAATTGGTGTGCCTGGCTACTCTAGCCCAATTAGCCACCTAGGCTGAGGTACAACTCTGACTTGCTGGCACATTCCTAGATTCTATATGCTAACTTCTGTGATCTTAAAGAGATCTTTATTTTAAAGAGAACCACCAAATGCTTCATCACGTCAGCAAAGGAATCAAGGGCAAAACTGCATCCAAAGGAAGGAAGCGCAATCTCTGAGCAAGGCCAGAGCTGGGAATGAAAAGGCTCATTACAATACTAGTGATCTTCCAACTGTTTAGAGTTCGAATTTCCTTCCCAAAATTTCAAAACTTTTCATTCTCCTACTTTAGGGGAAGGACCCCACTTTCATTTACTCTCAAGCCCCACCTTGAATTTTGTAAAATCCTATCTTTCCTATGCTGGAGAAGCTGCTTCCAATTCCACTTAGCGGCTGTCTCAAATCAGTCTTGGTTCATGATGCAGGCACCGCAGCAGCTTTTATTGGAAAACCAAGAGTCTTTGATCTCTCCTACCTGCTTCTTCACATTGTCAAGCTCACATTGCAGCTCCTGAATCAGTTGGGTCAGCTGTGCAATCTCCCTCTTGTTGCTCTCCAGATCATCACAGAATCTGCCCCTTTGCTCCTGAAGTTCCTGGAACTGGTGTCCAGAAGCAAGCCAGTAGTTAGTTCAACCCATGTCATTCATACAATGGCCTATATCAGAGCCATGCTATTTGTTACCCACCCTGGTTTGGTACAGAGTGTCCACTTCTTCTTTGCTCTTCTGAGCTATTTCTTTGTAGCAGCATTCGACATTCTTGATGATGGTCTCCATGTCCAGGTCTCGGCGGTTGTCCATTTTCACCATGACGGAGGTGTCACAGAGTTGGCAATCCATCTGAGCTCGTTCCTGCAGGTCGCATACTGGCTTAGGTCCCTCCAGATGCCCTCACCTATATTCCCAATGGTTTACTCAAGGACCAAGCCACTTACCTCACTAGCAGAACCTGTTTTAGGAGTGACCAACCATATGTACCTGGAGCCTTATTCCAGGAAGGCCACATTAGGCTAAATTAATGCTAGTCATTCCATGCACGGGTACTAGGAGAGGGAGGCCCATAGCTTAGCCTCTCCCTGGAACAGTCTAATAGCCGTTCTGCTCAGTGGGCAAGTTCTGATTTTGCAACTGAAATCCAACATAAAGGGCTTTGCTTTCCAGAAATACAGAACCCTTCTGGAAGAACTGGAGTCAGATCACTTGAATAAGTAGGATGGATCCAGTACTGCTCAGTTTGGAGATGAGGAGAGGGGTAAGATGGAACGGGACGTATTCTTACCTCTGTAAACACATGGTTCAGCAATTCCAGCTGACATTTCAACAAATCCACCTTCACCTCTTGCTCTTCCGTGTTCAAAAAGGCATAGTCCACATCCTGAAAAAGAGGTCAGATGCATTCCAACATTATTGCTATCTGAACAGAAGATGATGATGATGATGCAGGCAAACCTCCTAAAATTTCTCACCTTCTTGGCCAACACAAACCCATGTTCTGCAGTCATCCGCTTATTAATTACCTCTTCATATCTGTTGGACAAGGGAGAGACAGTCATAGGTTAGAGCTTGTTTTGTCAGTCTAGGCAAAATAATCTACACATAGATAATATTTTTCTCCTTTTACTTACAGTGAAAAAATCCGGTCATTTCACCATCACAAATTCCATGTAAATTGATACGTGATACCACTTACCAAACGGATTTGACAGTGAATCAGTTCCCCCTCCTTCATGTTAGCCAGCAGTTGCAATGAATACACGGAGAAAAAATAGCCCCATGAATCAATAACATGAAGAACTATGTTAGGAACTTTGCAGGCAAATGTGAAAGTGAATATGACTGAGGTATGCTTCCAGATACAAATTGCAGTAATAGAGGTAGAAGGTTAAAATGCATACAGAAGACATGTGAGAAAGGAAAGAGGGGGAAATGCCTTAGCAGACATAACCTCAGACATACGTCCTAAATGAAATGAAGATACATAGAGACCATAGTTTCATAGTAGCTAGGGTCAGGAGGGACCTGAACAGATCATGTAGCCTGACCCCCTGCCACAGGCAGGGATGAATGACTGG
>NW_005842526.1:981332-1007521 GCF_000455745.1 Alligator sinensis
CCACTTCCCTGCGAAGTTGGTTCCAGATTTTGGCCACCCTGACTTTAAAATATTGCCTTCTGATCTCTAACCTAAACCTATTCTCCATCAGCTTATGACCATTGTTCCTCGTCACCCCAGGTGGTGCTGGGGAGAAAAGGGCTCTGCCTATTTGCTGTTGATCTCCCCTGATGAGTTGTGATAAAGAATTAGAAGTGTTCGCATGAACCACAGTGATAAGATAGAACTTGACTTTGGGCAAAAATAAATCCTTTTGACTAATTCTCATCATTTCAGTCCAGCTGGACAGATGCTTTAGCAAACACTGAGGCATAGGCGATGCATAGGGAGGATATGGGGGGGGCACGTGCCCCCTCTGAGATTGGCTGCTGCCAAAGCCACCGCTGGCTTCTGCAGGTGGTCGCCGCTCACCCCCCACCTCACACTCCCCACCTCCTGCTGCTGACACCGGTGTTTGTGGTTGCACGTGGTCCCCGCTCACCACCATGGGGCCCCCGCACCCCACCCCAGTCTCGGGCGGCACCAGTCGTTCATGCACTGAAATAATAAAGCTCAAGGAGTGGAGCAAGGAGAGAAGAAAAACAACCAATAGATCACAACCTACTTGCACCTAAACTCATCAACAAGCTTCTTTGCCACACACTCTTTGTTGGATAGCTGTTCCCTTTCACCCAGCAAACACTCCAGCTGCTTCTTCAGCTTACAGATGTAATTCTCAAAGTACGCCTCAAGAGTTTTCCTGGCGGCTGGCATTGTGTGCTGCTGCAAGAGATTCCACTTGGTCTCCAGCGCCTTGTTCTGCTGCTCCAGACATTGCACCTGTCAACCATAATTCAACACATCTTCAAATGGTCTAAAGTTCCTACCAAAGAACTGACTCTACTAAACCAATACCCTGGTTAAGCTGCTCTATGTGACTCAGAAGCAGAGAATGCATTAGTTATTTGGCAAGATAGGTAGAATATATGGCACTTTCAAGTCCAAAGAAAGCAGGAAGATAGCAGGTGTTGCGTGATAGTTTATAATAATAAATATTTATTCAAATATACTTTAAGTTCATATAGTTTCCATTCCATTCCCTTTCATATGTACATCATGGCATAATAATGAAAGAGATATAATTGCTGGTGTTAAACATACAGTATCAAAAACCAACACAATGAATTATAGTATCAAACCATAATGACATAACCCTCATCTCAGGTCTTCTAAGTAGAACTGTGCGCTAAGTATCACAGTCTTTTATTACCAAGTCATGAATGCCCACAGGGATGGCAAATACTGAGCATCCATGAGATCACAAATGAAGGGTAATCTCGCACTGTTTCTATGGTCATTAAAAGTGGCACTTTTATTATTAATTCACATTTAAGAGCAGGGTTAGGCCTATCAGTTCTGTTCCTTTCAATAACCTGTATATTATATCGATTTTTGCCATTCTTGACTGAAAAGAATAATGCACCTGTTTCTGTTCCAGCTAGAATAATATTGTCACAATAGCAAGAAGACTGTTATGTAGTTTCATTAGAGAAAATGAAAGAATGGGCAATACTTGTTACTGAATACCTTTGGAGAATTCAAGGCAAGAAGGACCGCAAGAATCATCTAGTTTGAACTCTTATAGAACACAAGCTAGAAAAATGTACCCATCAATCCCTGCACCAAACCCATAACTTTTGGTTAAGACATTGAGTACTCTTGAGACTGGACATTCAGGTTTTATTTACAGCCTTCACGTGAAGGAGAATTTCCAAAGGGTTAAAGATTTCAGTGCTCTACCTACAGGCAAAACCCAATTCCAATAAAGCAACCTGCAAGCCTTTCCACTTGTAGCAGAAGGCATTTCATTGAGTCACAAGCCAAGCACACAAAGATCATGCTCTGGGCAAGCAGAAACCTTGTGGAAGACTGGAACGGTATCCAGGTCCCAATCAGACATTTACGGGATAGGCCAGGATCTTCACTTTATTAGAACAATGAGAAGTTATTTCCATTCTCACCTTGTCAATGAAGCAGGCAAACTGGTTGTTGAGGCATTTCATCTGCTCCTTCTCCTGGGATCGGACCTGATGTTCCTGTGGATCAACTCCCATGCAGAGAGGCGTTAGAAGACTCTTGTTAATGCAGACCCTTTGGATACCATCACGCTTGCAAGCAGTGTAGCCTCCCAGAGTACCATACCCTTGAACAGTGCCATAACCTCTATGGCCACAAACATCTACCCTGCTGCTAACACTTCCAAATCGTCCAGAGTCAACACCTCTGTAACCTGCCCATCTGTGGCCTCCGGCACCGTAGCCCTCGCTGAGATATCCAGTCCCATGGGGAAGTCTTCTCATTCCACCCAGGGTACAGGCGCTGTTGCTGCTGTAGTCACCCACTTCACATCTTCCAACAGGTGGGCACGGAGAGGCTTTATAGGCTCCACGTCTCTCTACGCCACAGACATCAGAAGCTGAACTGAAGCCTCTTTGTCTATTGATGGATCTTGTCAACCTTCCCGGCCTGCTCATGGTGACTTCTTTGAAGATGAAGTGGGGAGCTGTGCTGCAGCAGAGAAGCAGAGAGCAAAGGGTAGCGAAACCCTTCTAGTGTGACTCTGTGACAGCACTCTATATAAATACATGTGTGTGTGACACTGGGCTTGCTAGGGAATTATTTAGAGCTGCAAGGGTTTGGTTTGCCCAATAGCCATCAGGCAAGCCAAACATGTAGCAGGCAAGGCACCCTAGTAAACATGTACCACTTAATGAAATTATAAGGAATTTCAAAATGCTTGGGGTGCAGGTTTGCTCAGATGACAATAGGTTTTTAAAGCATTCTGCTCATTTAGGCTAATTATAGTCCTCCTGATGTTTTGCGGAGGTGTTGGGCTCAGGCCACCTCTTGGGATGGCACAGTGTGCAGATGTGGCCTTTAAAGGGTGATGCTTTGGTGTCCTTTCTTTCACCAAACTGACAAAAAGCAGCAGGGCAAGACTGGGTAGGCTACACAGTGACAGACTGGAGTCAAACTTGATTAACTGAGGGGAGCTTAACAGGGTCGCAGTTGGAAATCATTGTTTATGTGCAAGAGAACAAGGGCCGCATCCCCACGAGCAGGGATGTGCATTTGCAGCAGCACAGGCGGTCGCGGCACAAATTTGTGCCGCTGCTTTGTGCTGCTGTGCACACCCCTGCTTGTGCAGTTTGCAGAGGGACACATTGTCCCACTACCCCGTGTGCTGCAGAGGGGGCTGGTGAGGGTACAGGGTGCTTCAGTGCAGGGGCTCCACAGTGTGCGGAGATGGGGAAGCAGGCAGCCCTGGGCTGCCTACTCCCCCATCTTCACGTTTATCTGGGCACACAGCATTGTGGTGTGCTTTGTGCCACATTTTTTCCAGGGATTTTTTGTGCTATCCTGGTAGCAAATTTTGCCCACACACAGTTTAACGTGCAACCTATGTGGTTTGTGGCACCGCACAAAGGTTTGCACCTGCACCTCTGGATCCAGCCAAAAAGTTGTGACACAAACTCATGGGATCTTTCATGCTTTTTTCATTCTCCTCGGAGTTCCCTCATCATTATACCGAAAAATGAGACATCAGGGGAATAATTACCAGTAAGCATTGCAGGTCTCTCTGTGGGTTATATAGCGATATGATCAATGCCATCTCAGTTTAGGGATAAAACTTCCCAAGCATCTTCAACAGCTCTTCAGTCATGTTCTCTTGACAAGCCTGTCATTCATTAGACTGGGGGTTTAATAGCCAGTCAGATAAACTCACTGAAGAACTGTACAGGGAACAAAAATAGCCCATGGAGGAAGTTCAGAACATGTTCACAACAAAGACTAAAGAAGAGGAAAAAGTCATTAGTAAGTTAAAGGAGGGTAATTCAGGTTAAAAAAATGTTCCCCTGAGTAGCTCTTAGAAAATTAATTCATAGGATATGTGGGTGTTAACTTTGAAAGAAGATTATAGGTCAGATGTAGAATGGGTGCCACCCTTGTTTTGGAAGCAAGCCCTTTCAAAACATCACTTGCACAATTTAGTTTGATGTTGGCCACTGCTGCATTGGGTCAAATCATCTTTCCAACCTCCTACGGCACTAGTAACATTAGGCATGCAGACATAAAGCAAAAGGCTTGTGATCCCACTCTGGTTTCCTCTCTCAGCTTACTACGCAGCAGCACATCTGTTTGCTCAGATTCGGATCATACACCAGTTTCCAATACCAAAAGGCACCGCTCTAGGTGCATAAAAGCCCCACAAACACAACGACAAAAAAAATGCAACAAAGTAGAACCATGCTTGTTTTTCTTACCTGTGCTGAAAATCTTTTCCATTTTGCTTGGGAGTCTGTACAAGACATAAAATTAGGCCCTGGAGGAATTTCTGTGAAGTCAGCTTTTGCAGACAATTGTGTCAGCCACTTGGTAACCAACCACTGTACGTTCAATGAAGCTTAATGTCCCCACTGAGTTTCCTATGGACAAATCCCTGTTTCAACTGTCTTTGGCATCTCCTAGTGCCCGCTCAAAGTGATAAGCTTTAGAGTAGCATTTCTCAACCCGCAGGTCATGACCAAAAAGTGGGTTGCAAGAATACATGAAAGGGTTGTGAACAACCTTTAAAAATGGATTCTCCTTTAAAGGAGAAAAACCATGGGTTTCCCCTTGCAGGCTGACAGTTCCAGCTTGCAAATGTCTGCTTTGGGGGCCCCCTGCCCCATCTCCCCCACCCCACATGCTGGGGGCCTGGGGGCAATGGGTCAAGAGTCTGGGTTGAGACTGGCCATCGATGTTTACAAATGGGTCCCAGTACAAAAAAGGTTGAGAACGACTGCTTTAGAGGATGCCAAAGCAGTGATTCTTAACCAGGCATGCCATACGGTGTTAGCTCTGTTAGGTTTGCAAATGTGATTCACAAGATAAACCCTGAGATTTGAAATAGAAATCCATCATCATGGTCTGAGGTCTTTGCAACAGAAAAAAAATGAACACTCTATTATTTTCTTGTAGTGAAAAAAAGAGTGAAAACCAAGAGCAGACGTTTTGCAAGGGGCACCTCAAGTTTATCTAGGGGTGCCTTGAGTAGGACCACCTTGAGTCTAAAAAGGTTGAAAATCACTGGTCTAGAGGATCAGAATAAGTTATGATTGTCCGGCAATGAGAAGACAGAGCATTCCTAAGAAGAGTTGTTACAGAGAACACCTTATTCACGCTATTCAATCCAAGATGGAGGAGGCCTTGTTATGGTAGCTGCTAAATTAGAACAAGAGGAAAGAGAGCTCTCGAACAGACAGGCTCCAGGCTTGTTTGCCCTTCATGGACAAATTTTCCAAGAGACACTTTGATTCTTACGCTGCCCAGATCACAAAAACAATGGGTGCTGACAAAAGTGCAGCTCCCCTGCAGTAACTCATGGCACTTTACAGAAAGCGCCATGAGTTTCAGTGACATTTGCTGTTGGTTCTGGGGGTGTGAGGGATCAAGCACCACTTTGGAGCTGATGCAGAAGGCACTGCATGTCTGCAGCCTCTCTCCCCTTGTGCCCCTCCAAGCTCCAGTGTTTTCTGCATAGTGGGATGGGGAGAATGGAGGGGAGGGAGCTCCGGGCCAGGGTTTGCCCAGGCTGCACTAAACTGGAGGTGGGTGAATTGTAGCCCCCTCAATCACACAGAAGTAAATAAAGGTGCTCCACTTTAGAGCACCTTCCTCTGAACCTTTATGTAATGAGGATTAATTCATCATGTGATCGGGCACTTTTAAAGTGCTCTGCAGCTGTGCACTTCTGTTCAGTGCTTCAAGGGGCCAATCAAGTGACAAATGTCATTTCTGTCAGCGCCCAATGAAAACTTCCTGTGTAACTCTTGTTAAATTGGTAGTTAATCCTAAATCCACACAAGAGAGCACAAATAAGACTTTACTAGCTCATAGATCTTTTAAGAAAGTTGTCCATATAATAATGAAATTCTCAAAACTGTTCATTTGTTATTGCTTGGGAGTTTCATACATGGTTTTCACAGTATTCGAATTGCAGCCTATGAGCACAAAATACTCAATTAACAGTGAAAAGCATGTACTTTATATAATTATAATTTAAATAAGCAGGATGGGTTAGTTGCCATAAATTAGTTATATAAAATGAGTCCCCTTACATATGCAGGTTAAGTGCAAAGTCATTTAAAACATGAATTTCAGAGGACAGATGCAGTTGTAAATATTTTCAGTTGCTCATTTGTCACCAGCAATTTTGCAACTGAGGATTTAAGACAAAATGTACTTTTGGCACCCGGCTGAGCATTCATACCAACATTTGCACTGCTGGAAACTGCCAAATATGTAACACTCCAATGTGAAAATCACCTAAGCAGGACTAACTTTAGAATCCAGAGGATGACTCAAAGCAAGATCGTTAACACTGTTCACTCAGCTATAGTTAACATATGTGCTGTCCGCAAAGATTTCATCCTGGCCCACGGGTGATGATCTATGCAAATTCATGCTGGATGTCCTATGCCACCCTGCAATACCCCCTACGCAGTTTGAGAAGTACTTGGAAGGCACCATGTTTTGTTGCCCAGTATAATCAGTGATCCCGGTGCTACAGAAGCCTCAGTGCAAAGCTCCTTGTTTCAAGACTTCACATCAGGTCCAGGACTTTCCTGAAAGTTAACAAGTCAGTGGCTACCAGTTCCTAATACAAGTTCAGTATGTTGATGACTTAGTGATAAATAGTTTATTAGGTCTTTTCAGTAATTACTGCACGTTTTGATTCTAAATGTAACAAGCTATCTGGTGCATGCTTGAATTGATGTCTTGGAGGCAAGATACGGACTATTGTATCTTTTGGTTGGGAGGGGGAGGTTGGACAAAATATATTGAAGAGAAGCTATATTCATGAATTAATCCTTGTATCTTCCATTTCTCTCTTTTGCTCAACATTCTTCTTGTATAAAGGATATTTTACCAATGGGGATATTTAAAAAGAAGAATACTTCATTTTGAGAGCATGAGTTTCATACATACTCATTTACTGGTAGCCTTTGGAGATGTCTCTATATTAACTGATCTCAGGGCATGTCTACACATGCATTTAAGCATGCCTAAATTTAATGCACATTAGCTTAATGTGCATTAAGCGGGTTTAGGCAGGTGTCTACATGTGCAGGCATTAAAGTGCATTTACTTTAGACCCAAGTCAGTCCACACACACAGCGTTAATGCGCGTTAATGCGCGTTAATGCGCTTTAACACATCTACATGTGCGTTCATTTTTAATGTGCATTAAAGCGTCACATGTAGATGCACCCTCAGAGTAGATTTCATCTGTGTTAACCTCTTGTACATCATAACCTCAAGCAGCCATGTGCTATCTGGTAAATGATATGCAGCATTATTAGCCAGGAGAATAGCAACAGTAGCCATCTGCTTGCATCAGGGTACTATGGCCACCACGCACCAACTCACCACATGTCATTGAGCACATGGGGCATTTGTGTTGGACGCAGATAAGATGCAATTTGGCAGTTTCGTGGGATATGAAGATTCGCAAACCCCATGCATAAGATACTTAGAAATCCCTTGAATGTTAAACAGATTTTCTAGGACACGTCAACTTTTTTTACATATTTTTCCCCATGCAACATAAAACTTTGATATATATTAGCAATGGAAGTTGGGAATTTCAAAAGCTATTCTTACTCAGATGGAATGTAATGGTCATTAGCATCCTTTGAAGTCCCAGCCAGTATACACAACACAACATACACACACATTAAAATTACCCTAAGTGAGTGATGTATATATGTTATGCCTCTGCATAGCAATTACTGCCAGTAAATCTGATGCTGTAACAAAGCGGAAGAATGCTTTGATCTGTCTTGGGTTGATACCTGCCACCAAAGGACTGTACAGTGGTAGCAAATGAGAGATTTAGGGAGAATCCCAAATCCTGGCATAACAGATCATATCCTTGGCTGTGAAAAGGGAAAGAAAAAAGCATAGAAAAAACAAACGCAGAATAAACAGGAAGATTAGCCATCATTTTCATGTCTTGATTATACCCATATGGAGATGGAGAAATATTTCTAAATAGTATATGCAACATCACTTCAAAGAGAAAGATCAGAATTCTGATAGAACTGATTATTCGGGGGAACAATCCATTTCCAAAATAGGAGAGGTATAGCGCTCATCTCCCGAATCTTTTTGAAAATCATCCCTGTCTAAACCATCTTTTGGACTCTGTGATTCATTTTCTCTGTTCTTCAAGTTGACTTTCATCACCCTAATCTCCAAACACATCAGCACTTTGTAGATGGATTGTCCTGCCAATTTGTTACATTTGGGCATACGATTTTTTTCCAGCCCCTGTAGCTATCCCTTTGATATGTCCTGAAAACCTGAGCTGCTATTTCCTGGAGTAATATAAACAACCAATCATAATTTTCCATGTACTTCTAAAGGACCCTATTTGCAATAGATTATTCATTTCCTTAAAAATGTATTTTCGATGCTTTGATATCAGGATAATGGATGTGGTATAAACTTTTTGAGACAGTGGGCAAGAAGATAACAATCTTTTTGTGGGTCTTCATGTTTCTGTTAAATACCAGAGGCAAGATCTTGGTCAGTATAAAGAGGTGGTTTCAAATAGGCAAGACCAGCCTTCACCAGCTGAAGATCAGTTCTATGTCATGTTCTCCGGGCAGGACTGAAAGCCCTTCTCATTTCCTCATTGTGGATTCTGCTGAAGAGATACCTTCTAAGCCAAAAACTCACTCTTGCCATGAGGCATTCTTGTGTGTGCCTGAAACATTAAAAACTCAGAAAAAACCCGGTCATTCTTTATGCATTTTATTAGAGACAGAGCAGAAAGCTTAGATCTTTTGCCAGTCATCAAGGTCCAAGCAATGGCACAATGGTTTTTGCGTATATAAAAAGCACAAGCTTTATCATCCAGTTCACAGACTAAGAGAAGGAAAGAGGGGTATTTTGCAGAACACAAGCAACATTAAATGCTCATGGCTGACTAATATACACCTACACATGTGCACACATACATTCCATATTTCTCACATACTACATGCCCCAAATAAGACCCGTACCTGTTTTTTTGGGGCAGGCAGAATGAAGGAAAAAAGATTTTTTTCAGAATTATGGATGCATAGAGCAGAGACACAGCCACGTCTTCAGCTCATTCACCCTCTCTTTCCTGCTCAACCAAAAGCTGAAACTAGCTACTACTGAACACTGGTCTCCATAGGTGGGTCTATGATTTATAAGACTGCTAAAAACATTCTGTAGGGTTATGATATAGGACAGGGTAGACCAGGAGTAGCTAGTAGACAGCAACATTGCTGGAAGAAAGGTTAGCTTGATTAGTGGAAATTCAAGACCATTAAACTGGAGAGATGGTCATTTACACTTGTGAAGTAAAGAGCAATGAGCCATTAAGTCAACCGACCCCCTCTGCTTCCTGAATAGAAATGCCACAGCGACTGCTGGGCAGTTGTTTTTAAACTTTGAGTGGAGCAGGAATCAAAGCAGGGTGCTGGATAGAAAATCAGATTCCCTGCTTAAGACATTTTGAAAGGGTAATTTCTGGAGATAGGCAAGTAGATATGGTATTTGATGGAATTAAATCTTTTGTGACATGTGCTCTCTATTGAGAACAAACAGATTAAAGACAAAAAACGAGTGCTCTAGTTTCTCAGTTCCTCACGGCCTGACTCTGATCCCCATGTCATCGGTTTCATACTGGTGTAATTAGATTGCTTTGCCTACAGTTCCTTCAGGCTGACGTTGAAGAAAGGGAAAGGAGAGCAGAGTCCAGACAACACTTTATTTCATGTCCTAAAAACCTCCTTAGGGCGCTACATCAAGAAAAACAACTTAGGCTAAAAACAGACTTCAGGTTAATCCCTGATCTGGTAATCCTGGGCTTTAATTTACATCAAAGCAAGCATGGAGACAGTCCTTTATACACATAATTAACTCAAATTAGCCCCAACTGTCCCAGGGAAACAATGTTATCTTGGAACTTGACAGGTACTTAAAGTAGGACAATGGGCTTGTACATCTGTGGGATCCCAGACTGAAAAGCTTTGTCCCGGGAGAAATACAAGGTCTGTTTTTATACTTAGATCCACATAATATGTAGTTAACCCAGGTTTAATCAGAGGGAAGAAGAGAAGAGCTGTAAGGGAATGAGGATGTGGCATATACCTAGAGACAGACAGACACAGGCTTTATAAGGAAACAGCATAAACCAGAAGAAGCAATGCTTAAAAGTATCACCACTTTAAAAGCTTGCTGGCAAGCTGTCTCTGCCGTGGACCTTCAGAGCAAGGGGACTACTAAGGATGTCACTTCCACAGGGCATGCCTATGTCTCAGGTGAAGCCTCACCATCCATGATGGACACAAAGGTTGTACTGCTGTGAGCAAGCCGGGCCTGTTTTAGTTCCCTTGCTTGTTCTTGCCATGGTGGTTTTACATCTTGATGTTCCTCATCAAGGGGGGCCCCATTGATATCTTCACCCCAGGGCTACCAACACCTCTTGGGTAACCAGCCCTTACTGAGCTGCCCACATGTGTGCAGTTACTGCCATAGCTCCCTACAGCCCCATGATTGCAATCCCTGCGGTCAAAGCTGAATGACCTTTTGGGCATGCAGCCACCACTTCTGGAGCTAAAACCACCACGTGGGGAAGGGTAGCCCCTCACTGGACAATAGCCCATTCCCCCAGGGATGTATTGCCTGCCTACACAGCTTCCCAGGCTTCTAGAGGTGAATCCTCCTGCTGGACCATGCTCTGCATCTCTGGGCATGCAGCCCCTTCCTCTGGGGTAGTAACCTCCGCTGCAGCAGCTGAATCCCCCACTCACTGAGCCTTGTCTTCCATATCCAGGGCTGCACCCTTTATGTACAGGGGGGTAGCCACATCCTGCTCCAGTGCCATCTCCATACCCACAATCACCGACGACATTGCAAGGAGTGGTGACCACTGTGGCAAGAAAACACATCTTCAGTCATTCAGGGGAAAGCCAAGTCTGCCGCGGAATGAACAACCTTGGAAAGGTCATTGTGAAAACAATTATTCAAATCAGGGGTGGGCAAAATATGGCCCATGGGCTAGATCTGGCCCAACACTTGATTATATCCAGCCCACAGGTGTGCAGCCCCCAACTCATGGGATCCAGCCTGCAGGTGGCCAGCAGCTCCAGCTGCCACATGGTGCTGGGTGTGTGGGCAGGACATCTTCCAGCGCACATGGCAGGCAAGCGGGACTGCTCCCACCCAGCGCTGATGCAGTTGTGTCAGCTGTGGACCCAGGCAGATGCCTCAATCTTCACCCAGAACCTGTTGGGCATGTCCACTGCTGATGTTGGTGGGCTGCTTCTGCCATGCCATGCTGGGTGGGTGGTGGCATAATCTGTGGACGGGACCGACAGGTTCTGGGTGGGGATCAGGATTGGGGCATGCTACAGCCTAGGCAGGAGAAGGGAGGGAGAGAGACAGAAGATCGGGGCATGCTACAGCTCCAGGGAGGGAGGAGATGGGGAGAGACAGTGCGATGTGGCCCTCAAGAGGACACCAAAACTGATTAAGTGGACCTTCAGCCCAAGTAATTGCCCACCCCTGGCCCAAATCCTCAGTTTACCTACCTACTCTCACAGGGCTCCCTGTGCATATCCTGTTGGGGAGAGAAAAGCAACTGAGGTAAATACAGCCAGGGACTTGGACTCAAGGAGATTTAAGGTATGTCTGCCCTGAGAAACTGCAATATTCTTCCCTTTGCCCCCATCAAATCGACTGGGGGGACACTCAAAACTAGCATGACATACATGCCCCTACCTGTTTTCTTCTCCCTCCAGCAATGTTTTGTACATGGCAATCTCAATATCCAGGGCCAGCTTGATATTCAGCAGCTCCTGGTAATCCCTCAGCATGCTCGCCAGCTCGTCCTTGGCCTTCTGCAGGGCATTCTGCAGCTCCCCATATTTACCCTGGGCATCTTTCAGGGCACAGTCCCCACGCTGCTCAGTCTCACAAATGCTTGTTTGGAGACAGGCCACCTGCGAGCGGGAAAGCAGAGAACAGAGTTTCCTCTTTATCTCACTCATCAGCATGAGGAGACAAGTTGTGTTTCCCTCTGAAAGTCCCAAATTCATAAATAATGAGGCAACCTCAATTAAACCAGAACATCTTCCAAGCCAACACTCTGAGTAACCACAGAATAACCAGTACCATCATATTGACTAAAATACAGGCAAATACAGACCAACCTACCTCTTTCTTCGCATTGTCAAGGTTGTGCTGCAGTCTCTGGACCACCCGACTCAGCTCAGTAATCTCATGGTGGTTGCATTTTAGGTCATTGCAATATCTTCCTTTTGTCTCCTGAAGCTCCTGGAACTGAAAAGTGAGGGACAAGGTGATAGTTAGAAGTTAACAGTGGGTAGAGTTTCCCAAAGGGAGTTTAGAGGCCATGATCCTACATTGCTGTATACAGCCTGAAAGGCAAAGCAGTGTAGCCGTATTTCTGTGGTGCTGCAGGCAGGCTAATTAGCATGGGACAAGCTAAATGGCACAGTTTCTCAGCAGTGCTAATTAGCCTGCTCTGTGTTTCACAAAGGTCATTACCTTGTCTCCAGTACACTAGACATGTTGAACAGAGCAGTACAGCATGTCTAAGGATGCCATGGCATAGTAAGTTTGCAGTGTACACATGGCCTGAGTCCCATTTTCCAAAGTGAATTAGCCAGATTTTTTTCAAGGTGCCCGAAGGATGCACATGGGTGGCCAATGGGTTTCAAAAGTAGCTAGACACTTAACTCCCATAATTATGAGTGTTCATTATTTCCAAAACCATTTCCTCAGATGACTAATTTTCCATTCCACAGTGTCCTTCGGTAGCCTATGTCCTTCATTTTGCAATTAACTGTAAGTTTCTGAAAGATCTGTCTAGCACAGAGGCTTCTGGGAAATCTGCTTTCTGTTGCTGGCAACAACATTTAGTAACCTTTTTAGACCAAGGGTAGTAACTATCAACTATAGCTTAACAAGCTTCAGACAATAGTATAACATAAATACCTATATTGATGAATAGTAGAGCTTAAGACCATATGTAGATGAAACAAGAGGTGTGTGTACACAACACTTTAAAGCGGGTTAAATGCTCTGGGAAATTGGCTCCAAGTTCAGTCCCAGAGAGTAGTGGTCGATGGCAGTGAGTCATTATGGCTTTCCATAACAAGTGGTGTCCCCCAAGGCTCTGTCCTTGGACCGGTTCTCTTCAACATCTTTATCAACAATGTGGACATTCGTGTCAGAAGCACACTGGCTAAGTTCACCGATGACACTAAACTTTGGGGCATAGCATCCACACCTAAGGACAGGCTAGTGATCCAGGCTGACTTGGATAAGCTAAGTAAGCAGGCAGACACAAACCTGATGACGTTCAATACTGATAAATGCAAGGTACTCCACCTCGGGGGAAAAAAAACCATGGCATACTTATAGGCTCAGCAGTGCCATGCTTGCTAGCACCACTGCTGAAAGAAACTTGGGGGTCATGATTTGGGTTTTGAATTGAAACGGTGTTTTTAAAAACCCACCACTTCAATTTAGGGCCCCCGTTTCATCTACACACGCCCTAAGTTAGCATTATGTGTAGACGAACACAAACAGGACATGTCTAGACTGACCCCAATGGGGAGGGAGGAAAACATATATAGAATGAATGAAAGAAATATATCAAAAATAAATGGTTACGGTCATGCTGCGACCAAAGCTGGAGACAGGGGAAGGAGACTTTTTTTGCTCTAAAATTATCAAGTAGAAGCCACTTCCAATGGCTTTGGCAGGGTTATTTGAGGTTGGAAGCAGTGGCTCGTCTACATGAGATGTTTACTGTGGAACAGACTGATTAGCTCCACGGTAAATGCTGCCCATCTACACAATAAGCTTATTGCTTCACATTCATTATATATGTAGACATGCCCACTGTAGCAGAAAGCAGGATTGGGCCCCAACTATGTCCACTATATTTTGTACATATAACTTTAATGAGAGCTGCATAGTTACTCACTCTAGTGCGGTACAAAGCATCAACTTCAGCTTTGCTCTTCTGTGCAATCTCCTCATACCAGCATTCAATTTCCCTGATGATGCCCTCCATGTCTAGGTCTCGGTTGTTATCCATTTTCACCACCACAGAGGTATCACAGAGATTTCCTTCCATCTGCACAAGTTCCTACAAGCCACATGAAGTTTCAGTCAACTGTGAAGGTTTGTTTCTCTCCATGTTCCTTCTTCCATATTCCAGTATGTGCTCCCTAGAAGCATGTTGCTAATTTCTTTGGTCAAACTATGCCCAAAAGCTTTAAAGAGATTTGCTTTGGGCAATATAAGATTAAGGGATTCTTAGAAAGAAAAGACTTCTCATCCTTGATTGAGAAAACCAAATCTGTATTTACCCAACTTCTCCAGCCTCCTTCCTTGTGGCTTAGGATTCAGATATTTGCCCAACAGTGAAGATTAAAACTGACTGATTTTTTTTAACCAAAAAAAAATAATTAAAAAATCACATTGTAACAGGAGTTTTCATCAAAAATCAGCAATTTTGATTATTTTTCCTGATTGGAAAATGGAAGCAAAAACCTTTAATTTCATATCAGCAGTTCAAGACAAAGTGAAAGTTTCCATTTCCCTTTGACTTGAAATATCATCTTGTTTCAGTTTCTGGAAATGGAAATACTTCCGTTTTCCACTTACAGTTTGCATATTTTGGAGAGGGAAATTGCCCTACAAGTACTTTTGTTCACTTTTAAACTTTTTCTCAAAAAAGTAGACTTTTTTTTCAAAAATGAGGAAAACCAGGCATATATTCATCTTTTTAACCTTTGAACAAAAATGAAGAGAAATTGTTGTAGTGCTAAAGAGCCCCAGCCATGAACCAGAACCGTTGTGTTAGGCATTGTACAAAACCAGGGTAAGAACAGCCCTTGCCACAAACAGCCAAGGAAGAAATTCCTCTTTCTCACCATTAAAAAAATAATAATATAAAAAGGTTATTAAAAAATGTGGAAGGTTTTGGCAGCTGGTCAGATTTTTTAGGTACTGTTTACAATTTTTAATTTCAAACACAAAGGCATAAAACATTTAATCAAAAATTCCCCAAAAACTAATTGAATAGTCAGCTCTGCTGTCTTATTCATACAGGGCGCATCTACACGTGCATTTAATATGACTAAATATACTTCAGCTTAATTTGAGCCAGAGTAAACTAATTCCAATGTCACCTACACATGTGTTTAAGCAGAGTAACTTACTATGGTGTAGGATAGTACCTATGTACGACAGTACTATCCTGCACCAGAGTAAATTAATCTACTGCACAGCAATTGTGGCTCATGGGTAGACGGCGACACTTTATTGTGCATTCAATTAGTGTAATGCGCAGTAAAGGGCACATGTAGACACATCCACAGAGTTGTAAATGTGCAGGCCCAGGAAGCCTGGGTCTTGTCCATTGTTCCACATCAATGGAGGCCCAGTTTCCCTATGAACCCAGGACGACTTACAGGATCGATTTCCATTATATGAATTTAAGGGGAGTAGAAGTGGGCATCTTACCTGGGCATACACACACCTCAGGAACTCTATCTCCTGCCTCAGTGTATCCACCTTTGCCTCCAGTTCTACCTTGCTCATATAGCTACAGTCCACGTCCTGAAAAGAAGCCATTTAATTTATTTTTTAATGTTCTCAGTTGGCATCTTCTCTCTCATATATGAGATCACTGCAGGAGATCAGGGATGACACGAGATCAGGGATCATTCCACTGACTTGTGACCCAAATGTTACCATCCAAGAAGCTGAATGACTCACCTTCTTAAGTAAAATGAACTCGTTCTCTGATGCTGTGCGTCTGTTGATTTCCTGTTCATATCTGGAGTGGGGGGAAGGGAGGAGGGGGGCAAGAGAAGAGACAATGGCAGTCGTGTGAGAGCAGATTAGAAAAAGAGCAGATGCCATCTGGATTTTCAGGGGCAAACACATGTCTTTGAACATCTCAACCTAAATGGTGCCAATTAAAAATTGTAACCGAAAGATAGGGGCAAAGACCAAAAAAAATGAATGCTGACCCATGATTTAATGCACACAGTTGTCAGAGAGACCATTACAAATACTCAGTAGAGAAAGAAATGTGGTACCATAAGAAAGCTAAAGGGTAGAAGGCCTGTTCCTCATCATTGCTTACCTTGTGTCATGATTTCTATCCTGAAAAGTGAGCACTTGGAAGACAGCACAGACTCATGGAAAATTATGGGTTGAGAAGGAACTCAGGAAGTCACCTAGTCCAACCCCCTTCCCCAACTAGGTTATCCCAGCCAAGGCTTTGTCTAGCCAGGTCTTAAAAACCTCCAAGAATGGAGATGCCACCACCTCTCTGTGCAACCTGCTCTAGTGCTTTACTACCCTCCTAGTGAGAAAGTTTTTCCTAATCTCTAACCTCAACTTCTCTTGCTGCAACTTGAGCCCATTGCTCCTTGTTCTGGCATCTGCCCCCACTGAGAACAGCCCAGCTCCATCCTCTTTGCAACCCCCCTGCAGGGAGTTGAAGGCTGCTATTAAATCCCCTCTCAGTCTTCTTTTTTGCAGGCTAAATAAGCCCAGTTCCCTCAGCTTCCCCTTAGAAGTCAAGACCCCCAGCCCCCGAAACATTTTCATTGCCCTCCGCTGGACTTTCTCCTATTTGTCTACATTCCTATCTCAAGTCTCTGCTCTGTCATAGATTCTGGCCATGTCCATAAAGCTTCCTGCCCATACCCACGTCCAACTTGGATGGAAGCAGTCTTGACCAGTCACTGCTGCCCTAGTGCCCCAAAAATGGCAATTAAGCAGAGTGAACTTGCTCCCTGTGGTCTTGACCTAGACACTGAGATCTTCAAAAGTGTCGTGCTTCTGCTAGAATGAAAGGGAATTAGGTGCTAAATACCTTTGAGGATCTGGCTTTTCATTCCCCATTCGTAGAACGGAGTACTTCTCTACCTAGTGGCCTAGTGAAAGTAAAAGCATTAAGACTGCAAGGTGCTCCAGTACTGGAAAGGTTCAGTCCATACAAGAACCTCTAATACACATGATGCTTCAGCATACAAGAGGTCCAAAGCAAAGGCTGTGGAGAAGGGGGTGTTTGCTGCCTTTCACCTGCTTCACCACCTGGCTTACTTGCACTTTAACTCCTCAACCAGCTTCTGGCCATTCTGCAGCTCTGGCTCCAGTTGTCCCCGCTCACTCAGCAAGCAGTCCAGCTGCCTCTGCAGGCTGCAGAGGTAGTTCTCAAATAGGTGCTGGAGATTTTTTCTGCATGGGAGAACCTGCTCCTGCAAGAGGTTCCACTTGGTCCCCAAAACCTTGTTCTGTTGTTCCAGGCATCGGACCTGAAAGGAAACAGGTCAAGAATATAGGAAAGGCTGGGGAACAGCCATGAAAGAAAGAGCCAGTGCTCAATTACTGAACCATCATACTATAAGGATCAGGCCCTGAGTTAGCAAGGAAGCATTTAAGCACACCATAGAAGATGAGGATTGGAAAGGACCTCAGGAGGTCACATCTAGACCAACCCCCTGCTCAAAGCAGGACCAGCCCCAAATAAATCATCCCAGCTAGGGCTTTGTCTAGCCAAGTCTTAAAAATGTCCAAGGATGGAGAGTTCACAACTTCTCTCGGTAGCCTGTTCTTTACTACCCTCCCAGCAAGAAATATCCAACCTAAATGTCCCTTGCTGCAACTTGAGACCATTGCTCCTTGGCCATTGCTCACATACTAAGCATAGACGTAAGGCCTAAATGCAATGTAAATCTATGCTTAATTTCAAGCGGCTAACATACGCACTGGGAGTCTTGAACAGGAATGGGCTTGTGTGTGTTCTTCCAAATTTCCTCATTTGGAAATTACAAATATATTTTTATGTTAAACCCTCAGCTGATATAATCAGCCCTGCCCACCTGGAGATAAGGAGGTTGGCAACAAGGCAGAACCAGGTCACAGGTAGGTAAATGACATGAAGATAGAAAGAGAGAGAAGAGATGGGGGTGGGGAGAGGTTATGGGGCTAGCTAGACAGAAATGCAGACCATGCTATATTTAAACACAATTAATGGGAAAAAAGGGTACCTGTATTCTCTATTAGTTGCAACCCCCACTTCCAATGATATTACAACAGCAGTATTTAAAGGGTTTATAAGTGGGGTCAGAGATGCAAATGAGGACAGCTTGTAAGCACATGCTTAGGGTTAAGTGCCTGATTATTTGCTTTCCTGAATTGAGGTCTAGACAAGTCCTTTTCCTGTGTTCATATTTTGATTTGCATGATTATTGTGGTTTAAGAATAGGGCTGGAACGAGAGGAATGAAAAAATAAAACCAAACTTCCCAAGTATTCATAAGTGAATTTGTCTTTTTACTTGTCTCGTGGGATGTAATGACACTGGATGGGTTTGTTTTCGGCATATATTGCTACAAGATTTAGAAATCTGTGCAGAGAATTGCCACACATTGGTTCCTTGGCTGAAAATGAATGCCTGACTAGTAAAGTTAGTTTAATTATTTTGTGGTTTGATAAACTCATGTGTCCTACGTGTAATAACATTTTGAGGAAAATGCACCTTGGATGAGTTACACTGCTTTACCACTCTATCTATCTATCCATTCATCCATCCAATCCAGCCCTCCATTCATGCCCAGGCAAGCCTACTCCCTACCTGCCTGTCATGCAAACATTGTTGCCCTTTCCTTGGAAGTTTCTAAGAAAGTTTCCGCTCTTACCTTGTCGATGAAGCAGGCAAATTGGTTGTTGAGTTTCTTTATCTGCTCTCGCTCCTGGGCTCGTATCTGCTGGATCTCTGGGTCGACCCCCACGCAGAGGGGCTGCAGGAGGTCCTCGTTGACTCTGACCCTATAAATACCTTCACTTCTACAACTGCCTCCATAATTTCCAAGTGCACCATGACCTCTGGGGCCACAAAGACCTAGCTTGCCACCAAAACTAACACCACCAAAGCCTTCATTGCTGTAACACGCGTCACCACATCTCCAGCCACCGTAACCCATGCAATAGTCAACACCAAAGCCTCCATAAACCCCACTTTGGTAACCTCCACCACAGGCAATATTTTTACTTCCACCCAGGTTTTGGAGACTCCTGCTGCTGTAGCCACCAGCGCCACATCTCCCGAAAGGCCTGCAGACAGAAGGCCCACTGTGCCGGTGCCTGCCTACACCACAGACGGCGGATGCTGAAGTGAAGCCCTTAGGTCTGTAAAAGGATTTTCCAGCGAACAGCTGCCGGCTCATTGCAGCTGATTCAAAGCAGGATGCTATAATACCGCAGTGGAAGAAGAGCAGCCTACGAAAAGGTGCTTCTGCTGTAACACCCTAACATGTCCTTTTTATGTGTCGGAGAATTCGGGGGTGGTTTGTTCAGAAGAATAATTTAGGGTTTTCGTGGGTTTGGCTTGTCTAGCAGCAATACATGGTTTTTTTCTCAGTATGCAAACCAATATGTAAACTACTATGAAATACTATGGATTTTTTGCTTTGCTTGCAAGCTTGGCTTGATGGAGATCATGGTTTTTTTCATTATTCTGCTACCATTCAGTAATTATAGTTCAGCAAATTTATTCAAGAACGTCTTGGAGGGCTGTCTGCAAAGAAACATTTGGGTAGATATGGCTACACGAGATGTTTACTGTGGAGTTGACTAATTAGCTCCACGCTAAACATTGAACGTCTACATGTGCAGGGCTATTATGCTGGAGTAAACTATTAAACTCCACAGCAGGGTAGTGCTTTCAAACACAAGTACTATACTGCTGCAGTTTTTTACTCTGCAGCAATGAATGTGTAGATGCTGATGGGGCTGGCTGGGGCATGGGGGTGCTTCAGTGCGGGGGCTGCCTGCCGGCTAGCCTTTCGCTGGAGCACTCTTGTGCCCCATCCAGCCCCTTTGCAGCACATTGAGCTGGGTTGGAGCAGCCCCAGGCTGGCAGGCTGACCCTCCTTGGACCCCCTGCCAGCTGGGGCTGCTCCGACCTGGCTCAATGTGCAGCAGTCCCAGACACATGTTCAAACTGTGCATTAAAGAGTGATAAACTCTGGTGCAATAAGCACCAGAGTTTATTGCTACGCATTAATTGCACGTGTAGACGCACTCAATGAATAGCAATTTTGACTTCCCTCCCCTGGCGCAGGGGGCTGGACTCGATGATCTTCCAAGTTCCCTTCCAGCCCTAATGTCTATGAAATCTAGGAAATTTGAAGCTTCAATTGCTGTCCTTCTTAGAGCCAACAGTAGGCCTTGGACCTGAATTTTACTTTCCCAGCAGCTAAGCCACACTTTGGAGCCACTGATCCAGAACTTAGAACAGGCTATGGCATGCAAGATATTCTCTCTTTGAATCATTTCCCAATAAGAGCAAAGGGAGTTAAATGGGAAATGGCTATAGCAAACTGAGCATATCAGTGGCCAAGTCTGTGGGGAGCAGATAAAGAAAAGGTGTGAAGACTGCTAGACAGACAGAGAAAGAATGAAAGAATGAATGAACGAATGAATGAAAGAAAGAAAGATTAGAGATGAGAGAAGACTGGTTCCTATTAATAAGCATTTAATTAATACTGGCACATGGAGCCCTGGATGAAGGCATCAGCAACCTGTAATGTTGTTACAAACCACAGTCATGGTTAGTACAATGATTAAGGCTTTGAAGCTCTATGCCCATATGCCCTTTATAATCTGGCAACAGTTTTCAATTAAAGCTCACAGGATCCCTTGAGATAGGTAAATAAGTTATATTAGACCCATTTGACAGATGGAGAAAGAAAGGTCAGTGTAATACAGTGGCTTGCAGTCCAGTGGCAGAACTGGGATGAGCACTTGTGATCTTCTGGCTCAGAGGTGCTGTCTGACTTCAGCTGGACGATGCTGGATGCAGTCACCACAACTAACTGCTGGGTCCTCACCATGCAGCACAGTCACATGGTGATTTTGAGGTGGGATTGCTACCTGCTTTTCATCTGACACATCCAAACTTAGCCCATGGTGCAAGGTGATGTCGGCACAAGTGCACATGGCAATAAACTGACCGTGCCCAAATTTAGGCTGGAAAACTGAAGAATGTTGCCAAACATCAGAGGACGGAGGGGACTGGCCAACCTCCCAGTGGGTAGTTTTCAGGTAGAGCGTGATCTGTTGGTAAACAGATCATTGGATCTGGTTGCCTGTAATAGCGGGAGGCTGGACTCAGTGGCCCAGCTGGTTCTATGTTGCCAGCTCGAACCTGATCCCTAAACCATTTTACTTGTTGGCTGGGGTTTTCAGGGGAGCTAAATGGATTTGGCAATCTCCTCTCATTGATCTTCCATGGAAATCAAGCTCCCTGGGAAAATGCCAGCCCTGGTCTATTGAGTTTTACTCTCCGTTTCAAAAAGTTCATGGTGAATGTAGATGTCAGCCCATAGCATCTCCATTACAGATCCCCCATAGTGCCCAGCCCACAGCAGATAGGAGGCTGTTCCAGCCCCAGCCAGACAACCGTGGCCCTTCAGTAGATATACTCAGCTACGTGTTTTGGGGGTTTTTTTGGTTCACTGTGTCCAGCTCTAGGAGGAAGATAAGATTTGCCAGCCAGGAACAGGGCAATAAGCTCCCTCACCTGGCCTGTGTCCACCAGTGTGACCAATGCCAGACACTTTGCAAGAAATGGCATAATCTCTTAAGTACACCATGTTATGTGCTTTGAATTGGCCACAGTGAGCCAGTGGGAATCTTCCTTCCTAAAGCCAGACAGGGAGTAGTTTCTGAAAAAGCAGGAAAGGCACTGACTGTAATTGCAGGGTGCTTACCACTGCTATCAACTACACCCACACAGGAACAAGAGCAGGAACCACTGGAGTCCTGGAGGCCTCGTTACAGCCTTCCTCAGTCTCAGCTAGAACCTGACCAACTGGAAAGGCTGGATTTGATTTTGGGAGTGGGACGGCCTGCCTGAAGCCAGTCTGAAGCTTTTTTTTAATTAAAAATCTTCATCGCATGGAGGTGGACAGAAGATAAAGACCACATCCGTTTCCATCACTGGATGCCAACAAAAGTCAGCATTTCTGTTCTCACCACGTGACAAGACAACTATATATTCAGGGGCAAAACATTTAGAAACAGGCATGGAAAGTGCCATCACTCTGTGCACAGAGTAGAGAACAACCAGACAAAAAGGGCAGGCGGTTGCTGTGCATGGGATCAGAGAGCAAGACCCAGTTCTACTTTCATTTCCTCCTGGGTCAATTGAGAGAAACTCTGAAGACACCTGTGGTTGCCAGTTTCTGCTGGGTTTTTTTATTGCGAGACGTCAAAAATTGGGTATTTTTCCTACAGTCCCAGCTCCTGGAGGCACCTTCTTTCTATAGTGTCAAGCACCCAAAACATAAATGACACATGCCCCCAGAGGTTAGGGGGGCACGATGACCACCTGCAGTGACAGTGGCGGTGGTGGCAGCGGTGAGGACATGGCAGCAGTGAGCAGGGAGCTCCCACAGGCAGCCACAGTGGTGTTGGCAACAGGGAGAGGGTGGTAAGTGCCAACCGGTGGTTGGCAACCACCCAAGGATGCCGCTGGCAGCCTCAGCGGTGGTCAGTGGTGATCAAGGACCACCTGCAGATGCTGGTCGCGGTGTCAGCAGTGGGGCGGGGTGGGAGGGTGGCGAACAGCGACCGCCCATGGGCACCACCGGCAGCATAGCAGCACTTTTCACAGGGGGTGCACCACCAATCTCACAGGGTGCACATGCACTCGTGTGTGCCCCCTACACATTGCCAATGACCCAAAATGCACCAGGCAAATCAAGACTTGGAAGCCAACTTCTCCCCACCCTCAAATGAACTGAGCACCCTTTGGCCACAGTAACTGTGATGCCAGACAATCAGCTGTCCTTTTGGCAAGCACAGGTGTTTCATACATGTAGTGGCAATGGATGCAGAGAAGTTGCAGCAGATCCTAGTTCACTGCCATCCCACCTGTCAGTTCAGGGGTCAAGGCTGGGGGAATTCCACACTATGGGGAAAGAAGGAAAAAGGAAGAGAAAGAGGCACAGATTGCTACTGGAACAATTGCTTGGAGCCCATAGCTGGTGTTGCAATGCAGTGCAACCCTCAGGCTGTTCTTAATTTTATAGGAGTGGGGCTGAAAAACTGGCCTGGCTGAAACTGGGACATAGATTAGGGGAACACTGAAGTTCTGGGGATTCTTCTTCCTTCTCCACAGCCATACCTCAGGTACTCTGTCTTGACGGCATATACATTTTAGGCTGGGGATAGTTTCTCCAGGTTTAAAATACAACATCTTCTCCATCTCTTTGGGGTTGGTCGATGGAACATTGGGTGCACAGGTCTGAGCAACTTCATTTGATGCACATTGGGGCTGTGCAAAACGGCAACATTTCATTTTGATTTCAGATACGCCATTTTGAAGGGAGAGTGCTTCATTTTGCTATTTTGAAGCACTGTCCTGTTTCATTTCGCCGAAACTGTTTTGCTGTTTCAATGCTGTTTTGACTCATTTTGGCATTTCACCCATAGGCTATAATGGGGAATCACAAAAATGCCTATACCTTTGTCATTTCTTGCCTGATTTGGATGAAACAGCAGGGATGGTAGCCCCTTCTGATGCCAGAAAGCCTGCTGAATTTCGAGGAGACAGATGCAGAGTTTTCTGGGAAACAGCACCTCAAACTGTACAGAGCAAAACTCATGGTGTGTGTATGTGTGTGTGTGTGTGTGTGTGTGTGTGTCTGTGAAGCCACAGAGGGATGAAAACAGCAGGCATGGTAGCCCCTGCTGAGGCCATGAAGCCTGCCAGTGTTCAAGAAGGGTTTCTGGGAAACTGCATCTCAAACTGTTCAGAGCAAAACTCGTGACACGTGTGACTTTGTGTGTGTGTTAAGGCAAAGCAGAATGAAAACAGCAGGGATGGTTGCCCCTTCTGAGGCCATGAAGCCTGTCAGCTTCCAAGGAGATAGGTGCAGGGCTTTCTGGGAAACTGCACTTTGTCATGGAGTAGGGTCCCTAGAGATGGCTGTGATACCCCTAGGGCCCTATGACCATGCCAACTCCGCCCTGCGAGTGCCTTCTCTTCTCACCTGCCGCCACATCTTGTTGGAAAAGATAATAGATAGGAAGGCTGCCCTCAAGCTTCAGCTCAATCACGGTCCTCGTGGACCCCACTAAACCCTGTAGGTTCTTGGCCCCTTTGCTGGGACCTGGTCTAAGTAGGTTCCTCAAGGGGGCACCCTAAGCCTTATGGGCTAGATGCATGGCTCCAACCTCCCCTTACCACACCCCATGCCTCCCAGATAGTATATCAATATCATCCCTATAATGAGTTCTCGGTCTCACTCTATCTTCGATTGTTGCTGGGCTCTCTATGCCCCTGTCTCTGCGCCCTCACTGGCACTAGGGCCTCTACACAACACGGTAGTGTACCCCAGTGAGGCCTCCTCCTCCCCTACAGACTCAGTTTGATCCACCACTTTAAATAACAACAGGTAAGCAGCACAGTAGCACTAGCATCTCAGGTAGCCAAATTGTCACAGAGCCTCTATTTATTCCTCCCCCAGAAACTCATGGACTCAATATAGACATTGGACTTCTAACACTACAACCTACCAAACCTCTGACTCCCCAGGTACCTCTCCACTTTTACATCCCCCTTTCCCCCTACCCCAACCTGTCTCTCACCCCCTGATGCCTCCATTTCCATTTTCACTGACTGGCTTTCTTGCCTGCATTGCATGCCAGCCTCTGGCTTCTTTACTATTCCTTTCCATCCAGGAAGAGCACACACAGAAACTGCAGGTGCTTCCTCAGCCTGACGAAGGGCTTTCAACTGGAAAGCTTGCTAAGATATATTTCTCCAACTATTCAGTTACTCTACAAATGGAAATGGAGGCATCAGGGGGTGAGAGACAGGTTGGGGTAGGGGGAAAGGGGGATGTAAAAGTGGAGAGGTACCTGGGGAGTCAGAGGTTTGGTAGGTTGTAGTGTTAGAAGTCCAATGTCTATATTGAGTCCATGAGTTTCTGGGGGAGGAATAAATAGAGGCTCTGTGACAATTTGGCTACCTGAGATGCTAGTGCTACTGTGCTGCTTACCTGTTGTTATTTAAAGTGGTGGATCTTGCTGAGGCTGGAGGTATGAGGACTAGCAAGTAGGAAGTGAGAGCCTTCCTGATACTCCTGATGCTGCTGGAGGACACAGCCAGTAAGCTGACAAAGGCACAGCTGACAACACTCATTTCAAACAATGCTTTTATGCTCCTTCTCCGTTCCTCCCGCAAAGCACTAGGATTGGAAGGGACCTCAGGGAAAGATCACAGTCACTGGCCAGCTACACAGTCAATATGAGAGCAGTCCTTCCCCTCTCTTCCCCCTCCCTCTCTTTAGTTTGCACTTCCCTGCAAGCCTGGCTTTGAAACTCGAAACTCTTCAAAATTTTTGAAACGTTTCAAGTGCCCTCGTTTAATTTTGAAGCTGTTTTGAAGCCTTGTGTTTCACTTTGGTTTCAGTGTTTCGAACCTGAAACACGTCAAAACACCTTAGAAATGAAAAGTCCGTCAAAATTTTGCACAGCCCAAGTGCACATCTTTTTGGTTTTGTTCGCTGGAGGGGAAGAAGGGGATCTCTGCAAATGTCACCACAGCTACCAATTTTTCCCCCTGTTTATCACCAGGAATTCTGGAAAAGAGCCTAGGAATCAGGTAGCAAGAGCAGGAGGAAAGGAATGCCCTATGGTGCCACGATGAGGGTTAAATTCAGGTGGATTCTCAAAAATCAATGAGGAAGGTTTAGTTGGCTCGGCGTTTCCTCACAGGACACTGGAGCATGCAATGAGCTTCCCTCGGCACTACAATTCCACCTTTAGCACTCCTTCCTCCAGGGTTAAAGTTGGAGTAGTTCTTAGTTCATTCACCCACAACCAGGGGTGGAGCCGGGATATCCCGAAGTGGGGTGCTGTCAGCAACCTGCCTTGCAGGGGTGTCTGAACCCCCTGCTCCCAACCTCCTTCACTCCCACTAGTGTGGACAAGCCATGCTGCAGGAGCCTCAGTCCCTAAAGCAGGTGAAAATCCCCACTCTGTTCCCATTCCTGA
>NW_005842526.1:1007552-1031132 GCF_000455745.1 Alligator sinensis
GGAGGGGGCCGTGGCAACAGCAAGGTGGGAAAGTGATTCCCCCCCATCCTACCTGGTTCCCCAACAGAAGGTGGAGGAAAAGGGAACCCCTGCTCATCCCTATTGCCACTGTCTGCTCCCCAGTGAACCCAGCCCTGTGCAGGAATGGCCCTGGTGCTTCCCCTGCCTCCGGGACAGCAGGGAAAGGAGCAGCAGCAGGTGTGGGGAGAGGAGAGGACAGGCCTCTGAATAGAAAGGGGAAGGAAGAGAGGATTTTTACCTGCTATGAGGACTTTAAAATGTCCCTGGAGGCTACCGCGGTGCAGTGCAATCCAAAAGGGGAGGGGTGAAGCCATGGCATTGCACCCCCCCATTGGATCTGCCCCTGTGCAGAACAATTTGAACGTGCAGCTGGTACCCATCTGAAACATCCCCCTTCTGGAAGCGCTCCAAGTGTCCATGTGTCCACACCTGAAGAACCGTTCCTGCACCTGCTGCATAAATAGCCACTGTACAGGTGGCTTTCCTCCACTAGGTGGTGGCACCCACTGGGCACGCGAGTCTTTCCATCAGGGCGGGTATTGGCCGTTGCGAGATCAGCCATTTGGTAGCAAGAAAAGCCACGTGTCATCCACATGTACTGCATTTGTGCAGTGCCTCCAGCTCATAGGTAGGAGTGCACTTGTGGGCTCACACCCATGGTATGGCTTAGCCGACGCTAATGCAACTCAGCGAGCCAGGCCAGATACATGTGGCAAGAGCCAGCTCACAGTGCTAGAGGGCGAAGTTTATTTGGAGACAGTGGGAAATGAGGAACAACAAATGAATGACTCATCAATGCCAACCAGGCAAATCCTTGAGCAAACAAATTTGGGGATTTGCTTGCTTCACAGAATCATAGAACGTGAGGGTCAGAAGGGAGCTCAGGAGGCCACATCTAGTCCAGCCCCCTGCTCCAAGCAGGACCAGCCCCAGCTACATCATCCCAGCCAAGGTTTTGTCTACCTGGGTCTTCAAAACCTCCAAGGATGGAGAGTCCACCACCTCTCTGGGTAAGCTGTTCCAATGCTTTACCACCCTCCTAGTGAGAAAATTCTTCCCAATACTCAACCGCAACTTCCCTTGCTGCAATGTGAGCCCATTGCTCCTTGTTCTGTCATCTGCCCCCACTGAGAACAGCCCAGCTCCATCCTCTGCAACCTCTGTGTAGGTAGTTGAAGGATGCTATTAATCCCGCCCCCCCTCAGTCGTCTCTTCTGCAGACTAAATAAACCCAATTCCCCCAGCCTCTCCTTCCAAGTCAAGTTCCCTTCCTCCATTCTCCTTTAAGTTTACCCATTTCCAGCATTCCCTGGGCTAGAAAGAGCAGGGCAGTTTCTCACACATCACTCTTCTCAGGTTAGCTGACAAGCACGGAGCTATCCTACCCAACCCTCTCACCCGAGGCACATGGGTGACTGTGGTGAAGAGAACTCACTGGGAAGTACAGTTGCTTTTAAGAGGTTGGCCAGGATTTTAGGAGCTGAGTAGGGCATGAGAGTGGCATGGATGTGTTTAGTTCCCCTCATCTCCTACAGCTAGTAGTGCTCCTTGGGGTGGGCAAGCAGAGCACCAGCCCAGGCGGCCACTAAGTAGAGGTGCCGAAATTGCACCTCCAACCCCACTGAGTCCACACGGCAGCAGCAGAGGACCCCTATGATGCTCCTGAGTGCATGAGTGCATGAACACACTGCTGCTGCAGAAGCAATAGCCAGGGTGAGCAGACCATGATGGTTTGAGTCCCGGGCACAAGTAAGACTCCCACTACTCCCCGCAATCTCAAAACCTCCACCTCTCCACCGCTCAGCTGCACCTCCCTGCCTTGCTCTCGCACTGGGTCTGTCCAGGGCTCACACCCTCGTCGTTATGCTTCTGCCTCTATCCCCCATGACTTCTCCGGGACTCCACAAATTGAATGCACTCCAGGCAAAGCACTTTCTTCCTGCCTCTCCTTTCATCTGCCAGGAAGAGAGAGCCTTTGATCACCTGCTGTTCTGGACAGTGTCATCTAAGCCGACGTGTTGGGGTGAAACCTTGGATCTTGAGCACTAAAGCCATGAACCACTAGATGGCAATGACACTCACTCATTCGTTTAATTATTATTGTTGTTGTTATGATGATGACAACAATGATGATGATGTATCCCAATCTCCTGGCCTGGTGTTCCTGTCCATAAGTTAGGGGTGTTTCATCTTGAGCAGAAGATCAGACAAATCCTCAGAGGTTCAGTATGGAAGCCGTCTGTTGTTTGCTATAAGTGCCCCTTTGCTGTCTGCGTAGGACAGATCGGGCCATCCCAATATGACAGAATGAATGAATACTCCTCTGATCTCAGCTGCAGAAAGACATGCAAGCCTGCAGCCCACTTCAGCCTCCCCAGACACTCCATCACTGGCCTGAGGGTGGCTGTTCTCAGACAGCAAACTTTTAAAAAAACAATTTGAATGGGAAATCGCAAAATAAGAAACCACTCACAGACTGGATTGTGTTACATATGACTTATTTGGGGATTGGGGGAGAGGTATGGATAATGGTAGCAGGGACTATAGAGTCTTATCCTGTTTCCTGAGTTAGTTTTGGTGACTCCTTTCTTCCTCCAGGTTTATTGCTTGTTTGTGTCTCTCTCCCAGCACTGCCCCCATCCCACTCTCCTCCCTGTCTTTCTCTCCCCTCCTTTCTTGTCTTTTGTATTCTAATTTCTCTCTCCTTATACCCTGCTTTCTGCATATCTTTTCACAGCATCTGATGAAGTGAGGTTCTGCTTGTGCTATATATGTATAAATACACACACACACACACACACACACACACATATATAGATATAGATATAGATATATATATGGGGACAGAGCTGGGGACACCATGGAGGCCCTTCCCAATGACTGTTGGGAGATATAACTTGCAGAAGAGAGCTCTGGAATGGGCTCCCAAGAGAGGTGGTGCTCTCTCCTACTTCGGGAGTCTTCAAGAGGAGGCTGGACAGATATTTGGCTGGGGTGATATGACCCTGGCACCCGTTTCTACCCGGGGCAGGGAGGCGGACCTGATGATCTATTTAGGTCTCTTCCGACCCTAAGCACTATGATATGATATGATATGATATACATACACTTTGGTTAGCCTATAAGGTGCAAATCTACTCTGCCTTCTACTTGACCTCCGATTAACTTGATTAACTATGTCTCTCTCTGTCTCATTTCTTTCTATAAGTCACCATTAACAGATGCAGTCTTAGGCTACCTGGCCCAAAATTTTAGGAGCCAGGATTGCATTAGGTATTTTATTATGTGGCTGGTATTTGTATTGCCTGGCACTTGCTACACTTTTTCCATCCATCCACACATCCAGCCATCCTCTACACCATAGAATCAGAGCATCTATTATTATTTTTGCTGTGGGTCCCAGCTTTAACAATTGGTCCGAGTCCTACACAGCTGCACGCTCATTGAAGCCCATTGAAGTCAATAGGATAATTACTATCAGCTGATGAGGGTTCTAGGTCCAGACTAATTCAAATGGCACTGTGCAATATCTCTTGAAATCTATGGTTGTCCTTACATCTCTTATATACATTCAGTGAAACCATCCTTACCTTGTTTTTAATTGTGAATCCAAGTGGAAGTAGTTGGCTGAGTTCTTGCTGCACCGCCCTCCTTAATACAGCAACCTATATCTTGGAGTCTTGCATTAAAAATGCATGGACCGGGGATGAGTGACCTGGGATCAGAGTCTAGCCCACCTATTGGACATGCAAATGCGTTTAGTCACCTAAAAATATTCTCTTTCACTTTGCTCAAGTTCCTGAAAAACAGCTAATGCAAAAGGTGGGCAGGTCCTTCTCTGCCATGCTGCTTTTTTTTGTGGCTCGGTCTCAAGGGTCAGATGATGGCATGTTACTGGAGTGCGTTTCAGGACTCAAACAAGGTGCAATAGAATTGCACATTGGTGCCTAAGTCTACTCAGACACCCAATAGGTAGAGAAGACCTTGGGCCCCAGAGCTGCTTCTGAGAGAAAAAGGCCAGTTACTTACAGATGTTAACAGGAGTTCGGGTCACATAACCTGCCAGGGGAAGGAAAGCAATGCACGTCAGCTATGAAATACAAGTTAGACTTCCAGAAATCTGCAGTCAGCAGGATCCAGAGCCAGAGTTTCACTTATGCTAGAAATCCTGTTGCAGAGTTAGACCGTAAGTAACACTTAGGGCCTGTCTACACCACCGGACCCCCAAGGGAGGCATGTTCACTCTCCTTCAAAATGGGATGTCATGTAGCCACTTTGATTCAGTGCTGGGGAGGTCTCATGGTCCTGTGTTGGGGGGCAGGGAGCACCTAGCGCACATGCAGAGCTCCACGGCAGCGCTTCGTATCACGGCCCTTCAGCAGTGTGGACATGGACCTTTGCAAGGACGGCAATTCGGTGTCTAATCTCTGGTGATTAAGTGCTATTCCTTTATGATGCAGACTAATGAATTCATGCCTCCCTTTCGGGGGAATGCACTATCATTGCATTTAGGCATCTAAACAAATTCCATGCGAATCAACAATGCCCAGTGAATTATGGGTAAAACTACATCATCATTCATATACAAGAAGCTGGATTTTTTCCTTTTAACCCATCCAAAAAAAACCCAAAACCAACAACCCACTCTGATTTTTCATCCCTCTAAGTCTCTTGGACCTGTGCTTATATTAACCTACTTAGTTCTTTAAGACGCTAACAGGGTCCTGTGAAGGTTGATTTAACTCACAGGAAGAGATGGCCACTCACCTGCTTTCTTCTCCTTCCAAGACTGTCCTGTGTGCGGCAATCTCAATATCCAGAGCCAGCTTCACATTCAGCAGCTCCTGGTAGTCATGTAGCAAGTGAGCCAGCTCATTCCTGGACCGCGGGAGGGCATGCTGGAGGTCAGCGAGTTTTTTCCGGGCATCTTCAAGGGCACAATCACCGCGCTGCTCCACATCAGCAATGGCTGTCTGCAGACTTGCAACCTGGAAGGAAAAAAATACGAAATATATATAAGAGCTAGTCTCCACCAAAGAACCTGGTTGTTCAGCATTGTGTCTGAGACTCATTCCCTTCTGTATTCCCCTAGGGGAATTCAATTGTAGGGACTATCAAAAGGTTCCCAAGCTACCCTTGGAGCCTCAAACTGGTAGCTATTAGGGAAATAAATGCACCAGGAAGAATGTCATTTCTAAGGGCTCTGGCTTTGTAGTTATGTATCCATGCTAGCCAGCAAGTGGCTTTCCCCTCTCTCACCACCTTGGCCTTCTCCCTTCCTTATGAATGTGGATCAATGCTGATGAATCGGATGTTTCTCATGCTAGAAGGGTGCATCTTAAGACTTTTACTTCGTTCTCACTCCAGCCACGCAGAAATTATTCCCAGTTTTGGGGTATGATTCTAATTGGTTGGTGCTGAATTGACATTGGTGCTTTTATAACATTTTGCTGGTAGCTGACAGTTGTGTACCATCTTGGACTGCAAAAAATCGGAGGCACATCTATTCCAGGGGAGCTTTCCAGAGCCCTAAAGCAGCAATGGAGTTTGAAACAAGGGTGTAAACTGCACCCAAGAATACAGCTGTGAAGCATGACACGTGGCTAGGAGGTTGAGAAACTTTTCAAAACCTTGACAATGGTTGTCTTGGGTTCTCTGATGCCAAACTTCTCACAGTCCCATTTGGGAACAGAGAGCGCATCAGTCATCACTGCCACTGGCTAAATCCCAGATGAGAGCCCCACAGGGAGCGCTGTCAGGTGAAAAAACAATCCTGTATATCACACCTGCTTTTTGGCATTGTCCACTTCAGCCGTTAGTCTTGTGGATCACCCAGGTCAGCTCTTGGATTTCTTGCTGGTTGTTACTCAGGTCATTGCGGTGCTGCCGGCAAGTGCTCTGCAGCTCCTGGTACTGATATCCCAAAGGAAAGCAATTATTATGGGGGTCATATAGCATTAAAGTATGCGCAGAGTAAGTATATTGCCATGGGAATACTCACCTTGGTTTCATACAGAGCATTTGCTTCAGCTTTGCTCCTCTGACATCTGGCCACATTAATGATGCCCTCCACATCCAGTACGTGGTGGTTATCCATAGAAAGGATGACATTGGTGTCATGACTTGCCCTCTGCAATTGCTCCAGCTCCAACAAAGTCACAAAACATTGCAGCATATTACCATTTTCAGTGCTTCTCCCCTTCTGGATTCTTGTATTCGCACTACCAGGGAGAGAAGGGATAAAAGGCAGATCCAAGGCATCTTGCTTATAGAAGACAGGGTAGACGTGCATCTCATAGACTAATCAATGTAGTGGGGTGGGGGGGTGGTTGCATGTGTTTCTATACACAGAGACAGAGAGAAGAAGCAAAAGCTTTCATGGGCTATATATTACATTGATTAATCTATAAGGTGCAAATCTACCCTACCACCCTGCCTTCTACTTGACTGCAGATTAACACGGCTAATTACGTCTCTCATGTTGATAAAATATGACTAATCTCCTTCGAAAAGTCTATATGCCTCTATTTTCTCTCTCACTCTTGTCTATTAAGAAAATAAGCTCATTTGTCTAACCTCGGTCACGGCCCCTGGGTCTAACTGTAACCTGGGGCGTTTGCACACACCACGGGGGTTGACTTCGGTTTAATGCTCCCCAAATTGAAGCACTGGGTCTTTAAAAACACCACTTCAATTTCGGACAAAGTAAACCCCCATGGCGTGTACACAAGGGTCAGACCCAACCCTTATCTGCCTCTCTGGCGTCAGGGAGGGGAAGGCGAGCTGCCAGCAGGCCAAGCGGTCCCCGAGCTGCGGAGCGGAGGGCAGTGTCTGATGCTTCCCTCCATGGCAGGGGCAGTGGCGATGCCCCCCCAGGTGACACCTGGCTGCAAACACCCAGCCTGAGCAGTCCCAGAGGGCACCACAGCTGCGGAGGGAAGCACCAGACCCCCACACAGCTCAGGCAGGCAGGCGCCGGGGAGAAAAACAAAAAGATCAGGCTCGCCGCTTTTTTTTTCCCTTCGGTGGAGCCTGCCTGCACAGGCTGCCGCCAGGTTGCCTGCATAGGCTGCCTGCACAGCCCCTGAGATGCACAGGGCCTGGCGCTTTCCCCCATGGCAAACTAAACCACCTTGGAGAGGTTGTATTTTGCTGCACCCCGAAGTCATTTAACGTGCTTTACACCGCTGACAAATGCAAACAGCCATTTAAGCGCATTACACTGACAATACATGCAAACAGCTGCACCATTAAAGCGGTGCAAAAGGGCATTAAGCCACTTTAAAGGTCAATTTTGTGGCATGTACAAATGGTCATGCATAGTTATAGTACATGCGATTTACTTGAAAGAGGTCTATAAAGAGTTTCTTCTGAGATACGTGTTTAGAGACTCTACTTAATGAAATAGTTTCTACTATCCAGTCATTTAAAAAGCAGGGTGGATTCCCAGGAAATGCAGGCAGTGCATTCCCATGTGAATGGGATGGGAGAATACTTACTTCTTCATAGGCACATCTGAGGCACGCTAGCTCCTGTCTCAATACATCCACCGTGGTCTCCAGCTCCACCTCGGATATATATGTGCAGTCCACATCCTAAAAAGAGGCCACAGACATTCACAATTCATATGTATTTATTCAAGCTCTACCAACGTATCATTCATGAGCTCTTGAAAAAGAATTAGATCATCTTGAAGGCTTTCTCTTTGACGGGGGCAGAAAATTATGAGGAATTTTGGTTCTCATCTTTAATCATTTTTTAGTACATTTTAACCTGGCATCCTTAATTCTTCTATCACCCTTTATTCATTTCTACTGACTTTAAGAAAAAAAGTCAGCGTGCCGAACCCCCTCCTATCTGCCCACCCATGGGAAGGACAATTTGGGGGAGGATTCAAAGAATCTCTGGAAACACAGCTTGGGTTGCTCACCTTTTCTAATTTCATGCTTTTGAAATGAAAGTCACCCACCTTCTTGAGTATCACATATTCATTCTCTACTGCTGTGCACAGGTTCGTTTTCTCCCCATATTTTTTTGGAACATGGAGAAGAGACACAGATGAATCAGTCCTTGTACTGCCATTCTGCCCAAGCATATCAAAGCAAGGAGCATGGTGTAAAGAGCTCATCTTTGCAAAGCTCCCAGGGCATGACTGAGTCCAAAGGGCCATAATCTAGTGAAAATGGAATAGGATGAAGCAGAATCATCCTTCTGGTTACAATCCTCATATCAATGAGACTTCAGGGATTTGAGCTCCAGTCATAGCTTGGACATAGCCTGAGCCACTGACTTAGCATCCTTGTGATTCATTTCCCTACCTGAAAAATTAAGATGATCCAGTTTCCTTCCCACCCCCATGCTTTGTCTATTTAGATACTGAACTCTTTTGGGGCAAGGCTTATGCTTTGGTACGTGCATGTCTGGTGCCTTGAACTGTCATCCCATGATCTCGGTAGTTACTACTATTTTGTAAAGAATATTAAAAATAGCAGTGAGAGCTACTAGGTTATTTTGGTGATACTTATGGTTTCCATTTTCTGTTGCCCTTTTTTTCCAAAAGGAAATTAGGAAGGAAATAATAATGAGCCCCCATGATGCTTTGGCACGTCTAAAGTTCAGAGGGGATTTCTTGTAGCAAGACATCTCTCTTACTTGCATTTGAACTCCTCCAGAAGTTCTTTCAGTCTGACCTGCTCCCATTCCAGCTGTCCTCTCTCATTCACCAGGACCTCCACCTGCCTCCTCAGGTTTGCGGTGAAGTCCTCAAAAAGAGGTTCAAGATTTCTATACGCCGGCAGGCCTTGTTGTTGCAGAGGCTCCACTAGATCTCCAGCACCTTCTTCTACTGCTCTAGGTACTGGACCTGAAATGCCAGGGCCAACCTTCCTTCAAACCCTTGTTCATTAGCCACAAAAGAAGCACGGAGGACAACACAGAAACTGCCCTCTTAAAACTCTTTGCCTTGAGGTCATGAATCAGACGGACGGTTGTCGCTGCAAAGTCAGGAGCTGCTCATTTGACATTGGAAAGGCCATGAAAGGAGGAGAAGTAGAGGATTACCCTTTGGTTGGTAAATACAAACCATCTTATTAGCCACAATATTGAATGCAACAATTTTAAAGATGAAAATAAGGTTTGGAAGAAGGAAGGCTATTCATGTGAAGGGCAGTTTCACTGGATACTCTGGTAGCATAAATCATCTCTAAGGCTCATATGACTCAGATTCATAGCTGTGCTCAATTAAAGGGGTGGGTGAGAGGGGCTACGCAGCACTAATCCCAGTGACGCTGTTCCTAGAGTAAAATGAATAAAGCTAAAATAATCTACCCTATAACAGTCAGCAGATGCAGTGACAAGAGGTCTGTGAACCACTTATTGCCCTATAAGTCCTTCAGGTCCAAAACTTTAGAAAAGGAACATTATTTTGTGCTGGAAGGCATTTATTAACTTTTTTTCCTTAAAACAATCAAATGAATAATCGTCTTACCTTGTCAGTAAAGGAGGCAAACTTGTTGTCGAGGTTCCTTATCTGCTCCCGCTTCTCTGCTTTTACCCGTGGGAGATCTGGATGGATTTGGATGTGAAGTGGCTTCAGGAGGTTTTGACCGTGACTCCGTGGATGCCTCTGCTACCATCATAACCTCCACCAAATCGCCCAGTGCCACCTCCAGCGAGACCTCTGCCAATAAGACCCCAGCCACCATAGATGCCACCACCAAGACTTTGGCTACTGAAACCTCCAGATCCACCACCATGACCACCAAAGGCTTGGCTACTGAAGCCTCCACTTCCAAAAGCTCCACTTCCATAACCTTTGCCACATCCAGCACCATAACTTCCAGAGCTCAGGCTCCCACCACCACAATGTCCACCTCCAAATCCTCTGAAGCCGCCACTGGAAATGCTTCTGGTTCCATCAATATGATAGAGGCTTCTGCTGCTGTAGCCACCTCTGCCTCCTCCAGCATGGACAACGGAGGCTGAGCGGCTACCACCTCGGTATCCACTGCCGATAGCAGAGGCAGAAGTGAAGTTCGTCCTTCCAGTAAAAGTCCTAGGTCCTTCCAGTAAAAGACCAATGAAACATTGCTGGATCGTGGTGGCTTTGTTTGAAGGGGGCACAAGGAAAGTCAAAGCAAAGCTGCGTGGAGGAGAAACGGAAGAGGAGAACGAAGGAGAATCAAACCCCTCTGCTGTGACCGTTTATATCTGCCTGAGACGCTGGGCTTGGTCGCATGATAACGATCAGATTAATTTAAGGCATTCATTAGTTTGATTTCCCTTGAGGCCTGAAATGTTTTTTCAACAAGTGAAAACATCAAAGGAAGCACGATGAAGACTCACGAAGTAATCTGAGATGCCAAAGTTGCTCTCCTTGCAAGCCTGCCTAGGATGAACTTTTGATACCTAATTAACCTGCTGTCAGAGAGTAATTAGGCTGCAGGAGACTGGTTCTGAAAGGATCTCGGTATTAGCCAGAAAATGGGTTTCACCACCTCCTTGTTTACCTTGCATCCAGGGGAAAGAACGTAGGATAAAACTGCATTTTGTAGCTTCAAGCTTTTCACAAGCTGCCTGCCTGGCAGCTAATATGTCTATTTGATGCCGACTACCAGAATGCAGCCAAGAAGGGAGAGGTGGGGCAGGAAAAAAGGAGCAAAAGCAAACCAGGTGGCATTTTGGAGCATTAGGGGAATCACTCTCAACGTTATTTTTTTAAGCCGTTGGTCTTGAGAGGAGCCAGCCGTGGAGCCAGTTTGAGAGACTCTCATTCTGGAATCTCAATATTGTTTCAGCAACCTCCTGGCAACATAAAAGAAATGAAATAAAAACACCTAGAACCGGACACAGCCTGGATTTCAGTGGGGAAAGGAATGAACTGCAGCCTGAGACTACGGCTTAACATCGGACTATGCAACTTCCACCTTAGATCACTTGCTTTTGACCTCAACTGCACCTGCTGCTCATTGGGTGACTCTCAGCAACATCTGGCAAAACTTTCTTCATCACGTCTGAGGTTGGGGGCCTACGTCAGTGATGGCCAAGTAGAAGGAAACAGTATCATAAGAGAAATGTGCAATGGGAATGAGACATGTAGCATCCTGCCCTGCTTTTCTTTGTCATGGGACACCTGAAACGTGGAAGGTCCACATCTGGTTGGGCTCTGTGGACTGAAATATAGAGCACCTTGTGAATCACTTCTGACCCACCTGGATGGAAGCAGCACAGCTGTATTCTTGCTTCCTCTAAGGGGTTTCATGAGTATGGAAGAAACCTACCTGCTCCTCCTGGTACAATGCGAGTGTTTTACGGTTCTTCCAGACCTTTCTCCATCCATTATAATCAGACCTTTCTCCCTTTTCCAACAGGTACTTACAAAGCTGCCAAACAGCTCTGCAGTCCCCCGGCACACACTAGTGTCTTGCTTTCAGAGAAGCAAAGGCTATTTATTTCCTTTAGAGCAGAAGTTCCCAAACTTTTTCTCATTGTGTACCCCATTCCAGATTTACCAGCTGCTTGTGTACCCCTACCAGCATACATTTGATATTTTAGCTCCTTAAATGTCATTTATTATTATAATGAAAATGGCCATTACACAATTTCTCTTGTTTCCCCTCCACCCCAGAGATGTCCTGCTTACTCCTAGGGTTATGTGTACCACAGTTTTACAGTAAGACCCACCACCAAATCCTTGATAGACATTTGGGGTTTTATCCACCAACCCCTGCATTACAGTATTCACCAACCCCCGCATTATCCACCAGCCCCCAAATTACAGTAAGACCCACCACCAGATCCTTGATAGACATTTGGGGTTTTATCCACCAACCCCCATATTACAGTAAGACCCACCACCAAACCATTGATAGACATTTGGGGTTTTATCCACCAACCCCCACATTATCCACCAACCCCCGCATTACAGTAAGACCCACCACCAAATCCTTAATAGACATTTGGAGTTTTATCCACCAATCCCTGCATTACAGTAAGACCCACCACCAAACCACTGATAGACATTTGGGGTTTTATCCACCAACCCCTGCATTACAGTAAGACCCACCACCAAGTCCTTGATAGACATTTGGGGTTTTATCTCGTGCCATTGAAGCCGATGGAATATAGCTCTGATTCTAGTAGAGCAAAATCAGTTCTTCAGTACTAGTGTTCCAAGATGCTCGTTCCCTGAGTGGTCCTGGATGGTCCTAATCCGGAAAATGGCCCCATGAAAATGGATTGAATTGGCTTCCTCTCATGCAAAATACTAGCAATTTTTGAGCTTCCATTTCACAATCCAAAATCATGTGAGAATGTTAATTGACTTTCTTCCTTTTCCCTGATAAAATCCCTGGCCCTTTCAGAGAAAATAAAAAACCCCCAAAAAACAATCTTAGCCATAATGCTCCAATTTACCTATTTGTATGTGATTTTTTTTTTTAAAAGCAAAGCTCTAGGCAACCAGACAATAATTATCGTTACAACACCTGAACAACCACTAGGTAATTATTCTGACATTATTCTTAGCAAGCCAGAGGCAGAGAAGATGAAATGCACTGAGACAGGCACAGAAAGGGACTGTTTGTGTTCAACTATTACAAGGTTTAAAAAAGAAAAAGAGTAGAGAACTCACAATTTGTTATTGCTATTTTTTTATCACCGTTGAGTCTTTACATTTCCATTAGGCCCAGTGTTGGATGCAATGATGAGATGGTGTGCTGTCCTTAAATACGTGCCTTAGTTGCAATGTTATCTCAAGGTGCAACTCAAATATTGCGCCTAGCCCCACTTCTGCGCCTACACAAAAGTCTCAAATTTGTGGGAAGTGGTGCATTAACCTCAACCAACCCGGCCCTGGGGTAAAGCTGAAGTTATTGCTTTGCATTACACTAGCATCTAGAAGTTCAAATCAGAAGCTCAAAGCCCTTGGGACAGAATAGAGAAAATAGTGTCCTACCAGACACTGTCGTGTAATCAGGAGGACATTTATTTACATGCTCAGACTCAACTTCAGAACATGTGACTGAAGCTGCAAGGTGGCAACCATTTGTAATATTGGTTAGGTCTCTGCTGCTGAAAAAATGAGGGGTATATTGGAGCTTGATGTATTCACGAATGGGATTACATGACATACTGTGGTTGTCTGCAGTAATAGGGAACTAAATTCAGAAATCCAGAAAGTCCCTTCCATCCCTGTGCTCCTATATATTTTTACATCAGGATAGCAGTCTCAAGGCAGCTATATAAAACCCTACTGGACAATAGACACAGTTCATTTTTATCTTGATGTAACTAGCCTTGGTCAAGATTATGCCTCTTTATGGCAGTTTAACTCAGCTAGATAGGATACCGATGGAAAAACTACATTGCCTTGTTTCCACTAGATTTCCCCGTTGAGTTAGCAAGCTTGATGTAAAAACACACCATTTTTCATGAAAAAGCTGCCGGCATTACGAATCTCAAGTGATTATGAACATCTGGGATTTATGGAAGGGATGATGAGCTGGAAAAAAAATGCATGGGAAATATATTATTATTTTCACCTCCTTGCCACTTCCCCAGCCCCTGCAAAACATATTCGCAAGAAGAGATCATAGACAGTAAAAACAAAGGGCAGATTCTGACTTCACGACTGCCTCAGGTGTAATCGATAAAGCAATCTTTTTTAGTTCCCAGACCCATCAGCCTGGAAGTATTTAAGTTAAAGTGTGTAAAACTCCACCGTAAACACCCTAAATCTTCCCTGCTATGACTTCAACTTGGATAATCATAGGGGAAAAACAATCGCTCCTAACCTCAAGTGACAAGAACACACCTGTGTCCTGATGTTGGAGACTGGTATGCTGACTTTCTTAGGGATTTTGTACCTACAGTCACAGAAAATGAGGGTTTGAAGGGACCTCAGGAGGTCACATCTAATCCAGGCCCCTGCTCCAAGCAGGACCAGTCCCAACTACATCATCCCAGCCAAAGCTTTGTCTACCCGGGTCTTCAAAACCTCCAAGGATGGAGAGTCCAGCACGGTTCCAGTGCCTTACTACCTCCACGTGAGAAAGTTTTTTCCTAAAATCCAACCTCAACTTCCTTTGCTGCAACTGGAGATCATTGCTCCTTGTTCTGTCATCTGCCAGCACTGAAAACAGTTTAGCTCAGTGCTGGGCAAAATATGGCCCGTGGGCCAGATCCAGCTCACGGAGAGATTTTGTCTGGCCTGCAGGGGGTCCCTTGGTCCCACTTGGCCCAGGTACCATCTGGCCAGTGGCGTGTCCCACCACCCCCCTGTGCACACAGTGGGGTTTGGGCGGCCCCACAGTTGGTTTGCCTTTCTAGGCAGCCCAGGCGGTGGCAGCTCCTTCTGGCTGCCACTCCTGCTGGCCCCAGCCCCGTGGTACTGGCCGGGACCCGTGCACATAGCCCTGACCCCTGCCCACCCCACACCCGCTCCGGACTTGGCCCAGTAGAGCGGACCAGCTCCAGACCAGCTCACAGCCCTAACCCAGCCCACCCTGCACCTGCTCCAGACCGCCTGCCCGCTCTGAGCAGCTGCAGCAGCAGTGGTGGCTGGGCAGAACTGGCCCCAGCCCCGTGGTACTGGCCGGGACCCGTGCACATAGCCCTGACCCCTGCCCACCCCACACCCGCTCCGGACTTGGCCCAGTAGAGCGGACCAGCTCCAGACCAGCTCACAGCCCTAACCCAGCCCACCCTGCACCTGCTCCAGACCGCCTGCCCGCTCTGAGCAGCTGCAGCAGCAGTGGTGGCTGGGCAGAAACTGCTGCTTATGCTCCAGACCGCCTGCCCGCTCTGACCAGCTGCAGCAGCAGTGGTGGCTGGGCAGAAACTGCTGCTTGGCACAGGGAAAAGCATCCTCTCCCCATCACTGCTGCCAGGTGCTTCTGCTGCAGCCGCCCAGGGTACCCCTCCGCCCCTATGCACTGCCACCACTGCCCTGCTGGGCCATCCGGAGACAGTTGTGACAGCAGCAGAGAGGAGCTGCAGAACTGCCTATGTGGCCCGTGGGCCCAAATAATTGCCCACCGCGGTCTTGCTCATTCTATCCGGCCCGCGGGGCCCCTAAAAAATTTAGAAAATTAATATTTATCTGCCCTGGCTGCCTGTCATGCGGCCCTCAATGGCTTGCCAAAACTCAGTAAGTGGCCCTCCACCTAAAATAATTGCCCGCCTCTGGTCTAGCTCCATCCTCTTTCAGGTAGTTAAAGGCTGCTATCAAATCCCTTCTCGGTGTTTTCTTCTCCAGACTAAATAAGCCCAGTTCCCTGATGCCTTCCTCACAAGTCATATGCCCCATTCCCTGAACCATTTTTGTTGCCCTCCACTGGACTCTCTCCAAGAGTTTCCATTCATGCATTTGAGCCAGTAACACCCTGTTTGACAACACACTCACCAGTAGAAATTGCCTTGTTACTGCCTTGTTGAAGTTGTTAATTTTACTGGGTTGGGATGGTTGCCTCTGGTATTTCTGTGCTCATCACCTTTCTTTCAGCTGGCTTCTCTCTGATTCAGGTGCAAGTGATTTCAAGGTGTCAGCTCATTATACAATGCTGCCACAATTTACACCTGGCGAGTTTTCAGAGAACCCCAGCAAGGTTGGATTATAAGACTGGAAAGCTCCTTATGAGTCCCTGAGCCTAGCCTCTCCAATAGCAGGGAGCTATACTTTAGTATCCCAGAAGTCATGACTGGTGGTAGCTAAGATTGGGGAAAGACTAGCATTGAAGTATAGAACAAGGAGGTTGCTAAGACCCATTGGACTGACTTTATTAAGTCATTGAGCTGGTTGTGAGAATTTTGGCCTCTGTATTTTGATTTCCCAAACAGCAGAGCTGAGGATAGTGAGACAGGATTATTTTGAGGAAAAGTTCATAAATACTTGCAAGGCTTCCTGGGCATTTTTACACATGCTCCTGATGTGGCGCTGGGCACTCTTGATTAGCGAACTGCACTAATTAAAAGCACCCGTGTGTCACGTGTATCATTGGTGCAGCACATCCCCATGCTGAGAAAACGGTGGTGGGGCGCTTTGAACTACAACACATTGAACATGTTTTATTTCAAAGCGCAGCGGCACCATTTTCTCAGCGGGGAGACATGCTGCACCACTGATACGTGTGATGCACGAGGCTGCCAAAGCCCATCAACTTACAGCTCTAGCAAATTTGATTAATTGAGTCTGCTTCAATGCTCTGGATTTCCAGCATGTCGGAGAAGTCTCCTCCTGTGTGTGCGAGTGCCCCTTCAGGCTGAAGTAGCTAGTTTCATTCATAGAAGTACACAATAGAACAAAAGAAAGCCAATGCCCATAGGGCATGTCTACACGTGCATTTAAACGCACCTAAATTTAATGCTCATTAGCTACTTGCATCTCAACTTCCTGGCCTCATACAGTGTATGGCCAATGGGAACCCTAAAGCCACTTGTCTTCAGCAAGCTTGTGTGCATGCAGAACTGCTTTCATGAGTATTTTTCCCTCAGATTTCTATGCAGAGGCTGTTCACTTGTCCGTCTGCATACCTGGGGAATCCAATACGCCTTCCTTACAATCCCCCTTATCCTGTCAATTTGTAGCCAAGATAAAAATTAACCAAATCCGACTAGGAGGGTGATGTATATGTATACATTAAACTTAGCAAGGTGAGGGTATTGGACATGCTATTGGATGGGTTTCTCCACAGAAGTGATGTGGCACGAACTGAATTTAGACCCCTTCCTGGTGACAATGGGAAGCCTTTTGGCAGGTGGTCCCCTGCTGTCTTCCGGCTGAATGCCAAAGACCTCGCTACAACCAGCATACGACATGCGGGTGCTCAGTGTTATAGGTCAGGCTTTGTGCTATTGTGATACAAATGCAAGTATATATGTACACGCATACACACATATGCACATGCATGTTCATGTAAATGCATATCTGCATAGGCATACCCACACACGTGTGGGTCTACAGCAATGCACACAAATACATATGCATGCACATCCCCATATGTATGGATTCATATATACACAGACAGAAATGATTAGTCATGTTAGTATGGAGTCAGTCAGGAGGCAGATATGCACCTTTATAGACTAACTTAAGATAGGGCACAAGCTGTCTTGAACCCAAGTTCACTTCATCAGGTCCTGTGAAAGGATGTCTTATTCATATGTGGACATCGAATTCACCAGCGCCTCTAACGAGGCAAGTGTCTTAGACACGGTCTTTGATGGGCTTCTCCATGAAAGTGCTGTGCCATGAATTGAATCCAGATCCCTTCATGGTATAGAGCAGAGCAGTAGTCCCTGTTTAAATCATACTTAAGATAGTCCAGTTTGTGGATGATTTCTTGTTCTACAATTTCCCAGTCAAACTGGGTTTTACATTTTTTCTGTCCGAGACAAGCATGTACACACATATCCCTATATAAAACATACATGGAAATATGCACATGTGCTTACACATACGCACATGCACATATATACATATTCATACATGTTCATTCAGCTGTGAAAGGATGTCTGACTCGTATGTGGGCAAGTGTATTAAACATGATCTTCGGTGGGTTTCTCCATGGAAGTGATGTGCCATGAGTTGAATCCAGACCCCTTCATGGTACCAAGCAGAGTTTATATTGACCCATTTTGGCATGAATTGTATTTGTGCGTGTCGACAAGATTTTCCCAAAAATGGAAATAGATGTGAAATTTGCATACGTGAACTGTGTCTCCAACTAGTGTCATTAGCAATTCAAATATAGCTTGTGCGGATGGGGTTTCTCCTTGAGTCCCTTCTACGGTTCCTTAGAGTGCAGGGAAAAATCAGCACAACTTCATTGCAAAGCCCTTCTACTTTCAAGAGATCAGCCTGCAAATCCCCACTTCTCAGCTTCTAACCTATACATCATGGACACTGTACATCCATCAAACACCCCTGTTAAAAAGGCGATTGACATCGGACAAATTCAATATGCCATTTATTTCAGATACAGAGGCCGTTATTAAAATATGCAAAGGGCAGGCAATGCTGTTGCATCTTGTATTCTTAAGAGCAGTCTGTTCCTCCCCACACACACGTGCGTGGATACACACCCCAACCCCCTCCAAGCCCACACACAGAAGACGGGCAGGATTGCTCCGTGCTAAAAAAAGGTACAGAGAACCACCATTAATGTGAGGGGGCCACACAGAGAGGGCAAGAAATGAAAGCTACTGACACAGTGGGAGAAGAAGACAGTATAAACCCAGGGGGAACAGACCCACAGGCACTGCTGATGTCTGAAGGAAGAGTTTTGAATTGCATATGACCCTTCCAGAAGGGTTACCAGCCAGCCCTGGATGTGGAGAAGCCAGGTGGTGCCAAAGGTAGGGGCACTTTTTTGTCTGCAACACCTTAATGAGGCAACTTCATCTGGTGGAAGAGCCCCTGCTGGAAAGTCGCCCGCCTGAGTAGCTTCCCCCACCATAGCCATATCTGCCACTGCCTGTACCTCCAGAGACGCCTCCACAGCTGTATCTCCCACTACCACTGCCCTCACCTCCACCAATTCCAGAACCAGATCCTCCCCCAGCTCCACAGCTATATCCTCCAGCTCCAGAACCAGATCCTCCCCGTCCAGAGCCAAATCCTCCACTTCCAGAGCTGTATCCCCCACCACCAATGGTACACACACCTCCAGAACTGGATCCCCCAACCCCAGAGCCGTATCCTCCAGCTCCAGAACCAGATCCTCTCCCTCCAGAGCTATATCCCCCGCTTCCAGAGCCATATTCCCCACCACCAATGCTACACACACCTCCAGAACTGGATCCCCCAGCCCCAGAGCCATATCTCCCACTTCCAGAGCCATACTCCCCACCACCAATGCTACACACACCTCCAGAACTGGATCCCCCAATCCCAGAGCCATGTCCTCCACTTCCAGAGCCGTATCCCCCACCATCAATGCTACACACACCTTCAGAACCAGTTCCTACGCCTCCAGAGCCATATCCTCCACCACCAATGCTACACACACCTCCAGAACTGGATCCCCCAGCTCCAGAGTCAAATCCTCCACTTCCAGGACCCAATCCTCCCCCTCCAGAGCTGCCTCCCCCACCGCTACAGCTGCCCATATCTCCAGGGCTCCCAGTCTCTCCTAGGCTGTGCCCTCCAACTCCAGAGCTATCTGCGCCCCCAGGGCCACATCCTCCACCCCACCCACTGCTGCCTCCACTTCCAGAGCCTCTACCTTCATAGTGGCCCCAACTCCAGGACCCACAGCCATCACCTAAGCAGCTGCCTGCATGTCCGGAGAAACTGCTGTACCTTCCACTGTTGCTGCCATGTCTTCCAGCTCCAGAGCTGCCTTCAGCTCCAGAGCTGTACCCTTCCCCTCCCGTGCTTCCAGCCCATCCTGAGCTGCCCCCCCTACCTCCAGGGCTGTATCCTCCTGCTCCAGAGTCATATCGGCCACTACTGCAGGTGCCCATCTCTCCAGAGCTGCTTCTGCCCCCAGAACTGTATCCTCCTCCTCCACAACTGTATCCGACTTGGCTAGAACTGCCCCCGGCTCCAGAGCCATAGCCCCAGGCTCCAGGGCCGTATCTGCCACTTCCACAGCTCGCTCTCCCTCCCAAGATGCTCCAACCTCTTGAGGTGTATCCTTCTCCCCCAGAGCTGTATCTTCCCCCTCCTCCACTGCTGCCTCCAATTCTAGAGCTGCCTCCTACTCCAGAGCCGTATCTTCCTCCAGAGCTGCCTCCTTCTCCAGAGCAGTACCCTCCACTTCCAGAACGGCCTCCTCCTACAGAGCCATATCGGCCACTGCTGCAGCTGCCTGCCTCTCCGCAGCTGCCTCCCCCACCCCCAGGGCTGCCTCTGACTCCAAAGCCATAATCCTCTCCTTCGCAAGTGCTGACCCCAGCTCCAGAGCCATAGCCACCAGGCCCAGAGCTATAGCCACCACTTCCAGAATAGTCTCTACCGATGGAGCCAAATCCACCGCTTCCACAACCGACTCCCTCTCCAGAGCTGCCTCCCACATCTCCAGAGCTGCCTGTGCCTCCAGTGCTGTATCCACCACCTCCAGAGGCCCCTGCTCCGCTATTGCCTCCAAGTCCAGAGCCAGAACCGGCAACTTCACAGCTGCCTCCGTGTCCAGAGCCATAATCCCCGGCTCCAATGCTTCCAGAATAGCCTCTTCCTACAGAGCCATGCCCACTGCTTCCGCAAGGGCCGATCCCCCCGGAGCTGCTTTCCCCCACTCCTGAGCTGTATCCTGTGCCGCCCAAGCTTCCCCCTCCGACACTGCCACTTCCAACTTCACAGCTGCCTCCAGTTCCAGAGCCATATCCTCTGCCCCCAGGGATGCCTCCAGTTGTGGAGCCACCTACCTCTCCAGAGCTGTATCCCCCCACCCCTGAGCCCCTCCAGAGTAGCCTCCTCCTCCACAGATTCCAGAGTCATCCCCCCCACCACTAATGCTACGCTCCCCCCGAGAACTGGACCCCCCAGCTCCAGAGCTGTATCCCCCACCACTAATGCTACACACTCTGACAGAACTGGAGCCTACGGCTCCAGAGCTGTATCCGCCACTTCTAGAGCCATATCCTCCACTTCCTCCCCCTCCAGAGCCATATCCCCCAGCACCAATGCTGCATACATCTCCAGAACTCAATCTACCAGTTTCAGAGTCATGCTCTCCACTTCCAGAGCCATATCCTCCACTTCCTCCCCCTCCAGAGCCATATCCCCCACCACTGATGCTACACGCATCTCCAGAACAAAATCCATCAGCTCCAGGGCTCCTACCACTGATGCTGCACACGTCTCCACAACTCAGTCTACCCGCTTCAGAGTCATATGCTCCATTTCCAGAGCTGTATTCTTCACTTCTTTCTGCTCCAGAGTTGTACCCCCTGCCACTGATCCTGCAGACATCTCCAGAAATCAATCTACCTGCTCCAGAGTCATCTGCTCCACTTCCAGAGCCATATTCTCCGCTGTCTCCCCCTCCAGAGCCATATCCCCCACCACTGATCCTGCAGACATCTCCACTACTCAATCTCCCAGCTCCAGAGTCATATGCTCCACTTCCAGAGCCATATCCTCCACTTCCTCCCACTCCAGAGTCATATCCACCAACACTTATGCTGCAAACATCTCCAGAACTCAATCTCCCAGCTCCAGAGTCATATCCTCCACTTCCTCCCCCTCCAGAGCCATATCCACCACTGGTGTCCACTACATCACCACAACTCAATCTCCCAGCTCCAGAGTCATATCCTCCACTTCCTCCCCCTCCAGAGCCATATCCCCCACCACTGGTGCTACACACATCTCCAGAACTTAATCCACCAGCTCCAGAGTCATACTCTCCACTTCCAGAGACATATCCCCCACCACCAGAGCTGCACACACCTCCAGAAGTGGATCCCCCAGCTCCAGAGCTGTATCCTCCACTTCCACAGCTGTATCCTCTGCCACCAGGGCTACCTCCAGCTCCAGATCCATATCCCCCAGTTCCAGAGCCGTATCCTCCACTTCCAGAATAGCTGCCCCTTATAGAGCCATATCCACCACTTCCACAACTGTATCCACCTCCGCTAAAACTGCCCCCAGCTCCAGAGCCATAGCCCCCAGGTCCTATCCCACCTGAGCTGCCTCCAGTCCTCCCTATACCTCCTGATCTGAGTCCTCCACCTCCAGAGCTACCTCCCGCTCCAGGGCTGTAAGTGCTGCTGGCACAGCCACCAATCCTGCTGGAGCTGTATCCTCTCTCTCCAGAGCCACCTCCACCACCGGAGCCATAGCCACCACTTCCAAAACGGCTCCCTCCTCCAGAGCCAGAGCTGCCACTGCTGCAATGTCCTATGGCTCCAGGCGTGTTTGTACTTCCAGACGTGTGTCCTCCACTTCCACCGCTGCATCCCCCTCCACTAGAGCTGCCCCCTGCTCCAGAGCTACTCCCCACCACTCTCGAGCTGTGGACACCGCTTCCACAAATGTCTACCACACCTCCAGAGCTCCCTCCAACTCCTGAGCTGCATCTTTCCATCCCAGAGCTAGCGCCAGCCCCAGCGCTGTATGCTCCCCCTCCGCTCCCACAGCCAGTGCTGCATTCATCACTTCCTATGTTGACCGAGCTATGGCCTCTGGCTCCAGAGATGTATCCCACACTTCCTGAGTGACCTCCTCCTATGGAGGCATCGCCACCACAGCTGCCCTCACCTCCTGAGATGCTTGAAACTCCACAGCCATATCCTCTACCGCCGAAGCTGTATCTCTCCCCACTCAAGCTGCCCCCAGCTCCAGAGCCATATCCTCCACATCCACAACTACCTACCCCGCCTGAGCTGCTCCCACCAACAGGAATAGGAATGACTGTGACTCCGGAGTCATACCCTCCCCCACCAGAGACACATCCACCGCCTCCAGCATGGTCCCATCCTGCAGGACCATAGGGGCCAGTGCTGCAACTAACACTTGCTCCAGAGCTACTCCCTTCACCAGAGATGATTGCACCTCCAGAGCCATATTCTCTGCCCCCGCAGCCATACCCCACTCCACTAGAATAGCCCCCTGCTCCAGAGCTATACCCATCACTGACTCCAGCTCCAGGTCCATCACCTCCAATGACACAGCAATCTCTGCCTCGGGACCAACCACTTCCTCCAGATCCAGACACTCCATCTCTTGCAGTGCATTCTCCACCTTCAGCACGTCCCCCAGTCCATCCACTGCTAATCTGAATGCCAGAAGTGCCAGTCCTTCTGGATCCGTATCCACCAAAGACACAGCAGTTTCTGCCGCTGGACCTGCCTCCTCTTCGAGAACCAAACCTTGTACCTCCTGAGCTGTATCCTTCACATCCAGAGCTGCCTCCATCCCATTTGCTGCTGACTGCAACTCCAGAGTGACCTCCAACTCCAGAGCCATAACCTCCGACAACACAGCAGTCACTTTTCCCATAGCCATATCTTCCATCACCAAAGCTGCATTCCCCTCCAGAGATGAACCCTCCACCTCCAGCTTGGCTTCCTCCTACAGAGCCATGCCCACCACCGCCACTTTCACAGCTTCCTCCCATGCCGAAGATACCTCCCACACCTCCAGAGCAGCTTCCTCCAAAGCTCGGTTCTCCACCTCTACTAATACAGACTTTGACATTTCCTCCTTCACTCCTGGAGCTAAATCCCCCTCCTTTGCTACCTCCATAGTTAGGTGGGCTGCACCTGATGTTCCTAGAGTAGTGCCCCCCACTTCTGGAACTGAATCCCCTTCTGATTGAGCAGTGGCCTCCCACTATGCCCCAATTTCTCCCACCTCCCCATCCACAATGCCCCCCTCTGAATCCACCATATCCCCCCCAGCACCATGGGAAGCCTCCATATCTTCCACCAGCACTGCCGCTGACCCAGGTGCCATGGTTGATGACAGCTGTAAGAAAAGACAAAGAAAACGGTTGTTTTAATGGCAACCTGGGAAGATCAGAGCAAGCCAAACTCTCATCTTCCTTGCAACAAAGTTAAGTGAAGCTTCAAGTTACTTACGTATTGGTCCAGGTAATCCTTCAGTTATCCTGT
>NW_005842526.1:1031142-1031428 GCF_000455745.1 Alligator sinensis
ACAATAGATGTGAATTACCCGGTAAACCTCTTGTGCTTCTTGCGGTCACTGAAACCCTGTTCTTTAGGAGCTTTGGGCCAGGCATGCAAAAGCACCTAATTCCTACTTGAGGCACCTAACTCAGGATGAAATGAAAGGGAGTTAGGAACTTTGATAGAAGTTAGCCCCCTAAATATGTTTGTGAATCTGGGCTTGCATCTCTTCATAACAGAGTACACCTCTCACTTGGGTAGAACAGAGAATTAGAAGGGACCTCAAGAGCCACCTGATCCAGCCCCCTGCACAA
>NW_005842526.1:1031443-1034569 GCF_000455745.1 Alligator sinensis
CAGGAATGCTAGTCCTCTTCTTGAATACCTCCAACAAACAAGATCCTACCACTTCCTTGGCAGTCCCTTCCACTACAGTACTGGTCTAACAGAAAGGTAGCTTTCCCCGGGATTTAATTTCAGGGGACTCCATTTTTTTTTTTTTTTTTGCTTTTTCAAAGCAACTCTTTAAATCAAAATGTCCATTCAAAATGAAGCATTTCATTTCAAATCAGTGCCTGTCTGTGCCTCTCTTCCTTTCTTCCATCCACCCGTGGCCAGGGCAATGTATAAGAGACTCTGCAGCAGACAGCGAAGGCCTGGCCCCATCTGCAAAAACGACTGACATAACATTGGAATTCGTTTTTCCCCCTACAAACTTATAAACTTTCTGAGCTCCCACTCTGAGGCTGGTAGTGGGAATGGTGCGGTGTGGATATTTTGCTCCTACCTGCACTCCTCTCCCTCCAGAAGTGCCCTGTAAGTGGCAATCTCAATGTCCAGCGCCATCTTGACATTCAGCAGCTCCTGGTAGTCACGCAGCAGGTGGGCTAAGTTGTCCTTGGCCTTGAGTAGGGAACACCTTAGCTCCCGGAGTTTCTCCTGGGCATCGCTGACGGCACAGCAACCACGCCGTTCCACGTCAGCAATCTCTTCCTGAAGGCAGGCATTCTGTAGGGGAAAGAAATGAGACCTGCGTATTTCCTCCCAGTGCAACTAAGGCTGTCATTGACATCCAGCTCCCAATAAGCTTGGCAGGCATATTCCCATAGGCCTCAAAGGACTTGTCTCTACACAGACACTCCAGAGCATTCATCCAAATTAACTGTGTGACTTTAAACTGGGCTAGTTAAACTGCATTAAACCCGCTGTGCGGTCGCTCCTTTTTCAGAATTTGGGTGGTCTTCGTTCGGTTTCTTTTACGTCACCTTGGAGAGAAGCGATGTCCTGCGGGTTTGTCAACGCAGGGAAGCCACAGTGAATTGAGCTTGGGAGGTTCAAAAGAAGAAAGCCTTGACCCTACCTTTTTCTTTACATCTCCAATGTCCAGCCTCAGTTTCTGGATCAGCCTGGTCAACTCCTGGATTTCGTGCTGTCTGGTCCTGAGCCTGTCACAGTGCCTGCCCCATGTGTTGTGAAGGTCCTGGTACTGGTGTCCAAAACAGAAGAAGACAGTTGAGTTTGTTCCACCATTTCCAAGAAAGGTCTGTATAGCCTATAGGCCCAAGCCCCTCAGGAATAGTAAGAGGATGGAGCAAAGTCCCAGGCGTTATCCAGCTGAATGCTCACCTTGCTTTGGTACACGGCGTTCACTTCGGCTTGGCTCTTCTGCGCGAGGCCCTCATACTCTCGTCTGATCTCAGCAATGATACCTTCGACATCCAGGTCTCGGCAGTTGTCCATGGACACAACAACATTGGTGTCCTGGGCTATGCGTTGCACGTCAGACAGCTCCTGCAAATCCCACAAGGTCTCAGGGGTTAGATCCCGGTGCCTTCCCCCAGACGGTGCCCTCCACCCCGCTTTTCTGTGTTCACAGAGAAAAAACGTGGGTTACTAAATTAAGGACCAGCTGAAGGTGCTGTTTTGCAAACCTGCCCTGGAGTGAAAGGGAGCTTGCACCATGTCGGCAGCAATGGAAATGGGAAAACAGCAGCCAGTGCGGGACTGTTATGTGCCCCTAGCCCTGCACTAACAGGAGAAAAATGGTCAAGCCCTTGACTCCACCTCCCCGCAGGGCACCAGAGAAAACATCTGCATTGCAAGTGAGCTGGGCTTGATACAGAGATGCCATAGACCACATCACTCCCTGGAGAACTAGGGGGCTGAAAAGTGAATTGTTTTCTGGGTTGCTTCTGGGTTGGGAAGACAATGCACTTCACTGGACACTTGGCTTTAGATGGAGCCAGGGTTCATCCCACTGCTTAGAAGCAGCCAAGCGGTCTGAAGTATGGAAGTGAAGCCGGCCGTGCAGGCTGTCCGGGGTCTGAGTTCCAACTAATCTGTGCCCTGCAGTATCAAGTCTGCACAGCCCAGCAACAGGGCCCACCTGGCTCCTCCGACCGCCTCTTAAAGATGCCGTTCCCCACAGGATCAAAGATTCAATGACCCCCAGGAAAAGTTGAGAGACTCCTCACCATTGCGTAAAGGCATTTCAGGAACTCAATCTCCTCCCGCAGTATGTTCACCTTCACCCCAACCTCCATTTTGCCCATGTAGATACAGTCCAGGTTCTGAAAAAAGCCATAGATCTGTTACAATGCCACTGTCACGGACTCCTGCTATTGTAGTACAAGTTCACAATGTTTGGTGCCTTTCTTTAAGCCCCAGCTCCTGAATTCAGGTGCATCTACACATGAAATGAATAACTCCAGCGCATGTTGCATCAGAGTTTATTGCTCCCAGGCGCCGTGTTTCCACGTGCGCCCAGAACCACAGCGCACTGATCTGGGTTGGAGCAGCCCCAGCTGGTAGCGGGGTGGGGGGGTCAGCCTGCCAGCCCTGGTTCAATATGCTGCAGAGGGGCTGGCTGGGGCACGAGGGTGCTCCAGCACGGGGCTAGCCAGCACACTCTGGCACCCTCGTGCCCCAGCCAGCCCTGCCAGCCCCAGCCAGCCCTGCCAGCATCTACACGTGTGCTGTCGTGCACTAAAGAACGTCACCATAGGATAGTACTTGTGTTTACAAGGAGTAACCTATGACAAAGTTAATTAGTTTACTGCAGTCTAATAGGGCCACACATGTAGATGCTGAGACTTTACTGTGGAGCTAATTAGGCAGCTCCACAGTAAAGGTCTCATGTAGATGCACCCAGGAATTGCTACAATAATAAATAGGGGGGTGGAAAATGGCAGGTTTTAGCCCTACTAGAGTCAACTAAATCGATCTCAGGACACAGGGCATTTGTACCTATGTACCTATGGTTGCGCTGCAGCACCAGGCCCTTTTAAAAGCACCCAGCACTGCAGCGCATGCATTGGTACAAACAGCAAAATGGGCGCCAGCGCTGAGAAAACGGCAGCGGCGCACTTGCGAACGAACACGCATGGAAGGTGTTTTAGTTCAAAAGCCCACCGCCGCCATTTTCTGCGCGCCTCGCCACTTCTACAACTGCACACAAAGCAGCGCCATGCACGTCATCTCGAC
>NW_005842526.1:1036631-1046564 GCF_000455745.1 Alligator sinensis
GGCGGGGTGGGGGGGTCAGCCTGCCAGCCCTGGTTCAATATGCTGCAGAGGGGCTGGCTGGGGCACGAGGGTGCTCCAGCACGGGGCTAGCCAGCACACTCAAGCACCCTCGTGCCCCAGCCAGCCCTGCCAGCCCCAGCCAGCCCTGCCAGCATCTACACGTGTGCTGTCGTGCACTAAAGAACGTCACCATAGGATAGTACTTGTGTTTACAAGGAGTAACCTATGACAAAGTTAATTAGTTTACTGCAGTCTAATAGGGCCACACATGTAGATGCTGAGACTTTACTGTGGAGCTAATTAGGCAGCTCCACAGTAAAGGTCTCATGTAGATGCACCCAGGAATTGCTACAATAATAAATAGGGGGGTGGAAAATGGCAGGTTTTAGCCCTACTAGAGTCAACTAAATCGATCTCAGGACACAGGGCATTTGTACCTATGTTTGCGCTGCAGCACCAGGCCCTTTTAAAAGCACCCAGCACTGCAGCGCATGCATTGGTACAAACAGCAAAATGGGCGCCAGCGCTGAGAAAACGGCAGCGGCGCACTTGCGAACGAACACGCATGGAAGGTGTTTTAGTTCAAAAGCCCACCGCCGCCATTTTCTGCGCGCCTCGCCACTTCTACAACTGCACACAACGCAGCGCCATGCACGTCATCTCGCGTGTGGAGCGGACTCGGTTAATCAAGTCTGCTCTGACACGTCAGATCTCCAGCGCGTTGCAGTGTGAAAAAGTATGTCTATAAATGCCCATAGCAGGTCTGGAGCAGGAGAGAGTGGTGGGACTGGCTGGTTTACCCATGCCAGTCTTGGGCCGGCTGTGGGGACGATACGCATATACCCCGCACGTACATTTTGGTGACCACATGTGAATTTTAGAGACTGGGTGTTTTGCAAGCCCTGGCTAAGATCCATCCACTACTTTGCTTTCTGGCTCCTCCAAGTGCTTTGGCAGCCCGGATTACTCACCTTCTTGAGGTTCACGAACTCCTCCTCTGTGCACAGGCGCCTGTCGATTTCCTTTTCGTAACTATTGCAACAGAAAAGAGAGATGGGCGGCTCATTGCCTCCTTTAAATGGAGCAGCATAGCAAGCAAGAGGAGTCATGCAAACAAGCCACGGTGCCAGGCTTTCACTGGCATTTCATTCATCCTCCCATTCATGCATGTTGCAAAACCACTCGGATGGTGCACGCTACGACGCTAAGAGGATGTCCACTAAGGATCAGGGGCTCACACACTAATACTTTGGTTTGGGACTTTCAAAGGTGTCTGGAGCAAAGCTGCTTAGCTTACCTGTGCCTCAGTTTCCCCCTCTATAAAATGGGTCATAGCACTTCCCTCCCACCCAGGAGTGTTGTGAGGTCACAGTCCATTCATGATGGTGAAGGGCTTGCATGTCGCTGTTGTGAGCCCTATAGAAGCTCCTTGCCTTTAATCACATGCTTATCCCTAATTATCTCTCCTATTAGGGCTGAGATTGCCAGAAGAGCCTAAGTGAATTAGACACCCTTTACCCTTTAGATCTGGATACCTAGGTGCCTTGGGCAAATCCAAGCCTCTGCAACTACCCATTACTCCGAGTTGACTGATCATTCACCTCGCCTTGTATTCATTCACGATCTGCAGCATCTTGCAGTCTTCCAAATTCAGCTCCTCCTTCTGGCTCTGCAGGGTATCTCTCTGCCGCCGCAGGTGACAAATATAAGACTGGAAAAAGGGCTCGATATCTCGGTGGACACCTGTTTGTCCCCCCTGCTGTTGCAGGAGCTCCCACTTGGTCAGGAGCACTTGGTTCTCCTGCTCGAGGCATCGCACCTGGAAGCCAACGGGAAAGAGCAAGTCAACTATGGAGCAGAACGTGGGAGATCATTGCCAGCACTAGCATCGCCATAATAATAATGGCAATGACAATGATGATGATGATGGTGTTGGTGATGATGAGAATAAATGTTTTTACAACAGTAGCGCCTAGAGGTCAAACAGGTTTGGACCCTGTTACACAAGGTGCGTTTTAAACACCCGATTTCACACAGTTCCTGCCCTTCTCAATCTAGTCAACACTTATATGGTGGGTGACTCAAACAAGAAGACGGGTTAAAAAAAGTAGTAGACCACACACCACTCATAGCCGATCAGGAGCCTTATGATGGCAGCTTGTCAGCCATGATTATGCTAATAATCCTAATTATTCTAATGACCTCCTTTGATGCCTCCCCACCCCACACACACCATGACAAGGGAAGAAATTGAGGGTGGGAACTTTAAATTTGACGTTTTCACAAGGAAAGACTACAGTGACCTAGGGGAAATTGGAAGCTATGAATGTCCAGGGACCCCAGTAACAATATACCCCCGATATTCATAAGATCCGATTGGGATCTTCCCCCTTCACCCCCATGGAAATGTGACGACTTAGGGTGGAAAAGTCACAGCCAGTCAGTGCTAATCCAGAGCACAAAATTGCTGGTTTAGAAAAGCAGACGGCTCTTTTCCCCTGAACTGAACTGCAGGCAGTAGGAATTGAGTTGCAGCCCTTTTGCAGAAGATCCTCAACCGGTGGTGCCGATGCAACTCAACTGACATCCAAAGAGCTGTATTGCAATGGCATCACTCAGCCTGGGCTCAACCTGGCTGAAACTGGGCTGCAACCACCAACCCGCACTTAAGTTAATTAAATGCAACTAGCCTCTGTCAGCAAACAGGTGACTGAAATGATAATAACTTCCACTCCCAAGCACAGACACCTGCCACCACCCAAAACAAAGGCACACATCAGGTGGATGATAGAGGCGTTTTACCGGCTGTTGTTCTGCAAAGGTTTGTTTGTCGGGGAGCAGAAAGAGCAGAGAATGGAAAGAGGCACCAAACACAGCAATAGAAACAGTAGCGGCAGGGCCTTGTCGGGAAAAGAAATGCTAAGAAAGAGAGCTGGGGGGTCAATGCTTTCTGAAAGAGGCTTGGGGCTGAGAGCAAAAAAATGATCTCTTGTCTGTTGATCTTCTCTGCGTTCAGGAAGACAGGACATTGCACGTTCCTTGTAAGCAAGCAGAGTGGCACAAAAGGTCCTGGAGTCCTTTACCACCCATCATTTTTTTTTCCCCCTGTCTAAAGCAACCTCAGGGCCCCTGAGCACTGGGAAACTGCTCTGTTTAGAAACACCATCCATGTGTCACACCAGCTCCTCCACAAATGGGCCGATGAAAAGGCTTATCCAGCATCAATTCTACGGATGCAGTTGAGATGTTTCTATGGGCCTAAAGGATCACAACGCCTGTGAATGCAAGTGGGACTAAAGGGATACCGGCGATTTGAATTTAAATCAGGACTATTCATGCCAGCCCTGCCCCACCTCCACCCCAACCCAAGTAGACCGCTGTTCCCCTTTTGGATTGGAGGTCGGCGTCTCACCTTATCGATGAAACAGGCAAATTTGTCATTGAGGGACTTAATCTGCTCCTTCTCGTGTGCCCGCACTCTCTGGAAGTCCGGGTCGATCTCCATGTGCACTGGGCGTAGCAGGTTTCCATTGACGTGGACTCCTTGGATGCCCCAGCTTCGGCCGATGTCTCCTCCTCCGAGGCCACCTCCAACGAGACCTCCTCTGCAGATGCCCCCAAACCTTGCTCCCCCTCCACCGAAATTTCCACCACCAAATCCTCCTCTGCCATAACCCCAACCACCATATCTCTCCCAACAAACCCCGTATCCTCTTCCTCCTCCTTGGTAGCCATCGCAGACAGAAATTCTCCTGGTCCCGCCTAGGTTATGGAGACTTTTGCTACCATATCCATAACCAAAGTACCCTCTTCCACCTCTACTCTCCCCCGACTGGCAGATGGAGGATGAGCTGCTCCCGACCCCGACGCTGCCGCAGTGGGCAGAACATGAACTGAAGTCCTTTCCCCCATCCCCTGATTTGCAGCTTGGGGACAACTGGCTCATGGTGGCGTCTTGCAGGACTTCAGAGGGGGAAAAAGAGCTGGTGGCGGCTGAGTTGCAGGAGGAGGACTGAGAGGGAAGGAGGCTTGGCTCCTCTGATCTGCAAGCCGGAAGTTCTCCTTTATACCTGCATGCCAAGCTAGGCTGGCTTGCATGGCAATCAGCAGGTTTATTAGCAGAACGAGTAGGTTGTGTTCATTTGCAGCAATTAATGGCTTTCTTGCCAGCTTTCCAGGGTAAACACCATGCACTATCGGGAACAGTTGCGAAATCCACCAAAAAGAAATCATTTGACTCACATGCTTTGCCCAGATCATACCTTCTTATCTAATTAACATGCCTTCACCCAGTAATTAGCTTGCCACAGCCATGCATCCAGTGCCTGGATGGCTTGTTTTCACTCATGTTTTACCACCTCTCATAGAGTTGCAGGACCTGAACCTTCCTTCTGCAGGGCAGGAGGGGGCAAGCCCCATCTTTCCACTTTCCCAGGACAAATTTTAACCCCAGTTACACACCGCTGAGGTCACACTGGAGAAAAGCTGAAACCCTAGAAACATGATTGCAGAGTAGTAGTAGGTCATGCTAAAAGAAATGGTTTGTTTTGGAAGGGATGTCCAAACTCATGGTGCAGAAATAAGTCTTTAATCATTAAGATGAGGCCTTCAGGAGTAGCAGATACCCTGCGATGTGCCTCTGATAAGGTCTTCCCTTACTTTATCTGAAGCAATTAGCTTAGATAAGATGATGGACCTTGTGGATGCCGGCAGTTTCTGGCTCCCTTAGTTGAACTGAACCCCCAAATATCTTGCTTCAGGTTAATTCAGCAATAAGCTACACATCCATACTGCAGGACGTGGTGGTTTAGGGGCTTCATAGCTCCTTCTCTCCTATGAGCCCTGGTCAGATACCCATTCCATAAGACACAAGGATTGCCCCTCCAACCAAGACAGGTGATGCATTCTGGGAGTGAGAGAACTGCATTGCTTCATGGGAGATGTAGTTCAACCAGGAAACCCAGGCCATTGCAAAGGCAGGAAAAACCAAATGACAAATCCCAGGAGCCACAGCATCAGCATTAAAGACAACATGAAATATTCTGAATTTCCTCATAAGCACGCATGGCAGGAGATTATCTCCCATTGATCTGCCTCTCCCATCTGACACGCTCATGCTTGGACTTCCGTCTCAGACACACACAGAGTTAATTCCCTCTTTGCTGACGTGCTGCACAACATAGGGTGAAGCTCATCCTCTCAGGATGCTCTTAAGGGATTTTAATTCCCCTTGTCACTTGGATCATTTTATTTCACAATGAATGCTCTGGCGCTGCTTTAGTTTGACCCCTCCGCTGATCAGCCGCAGAAGCAATTAGGCTGGCAATGTTCCAGACTTGTAGGCAACGAGACCAGGGGGAACTTGATTATTCCTGACCTGCACAATTCATCCAAGACTCTTCAATAAGAGTGATTAATGCATCAACAACAGAGATAAGCACCCCATAGGAGCAGTTAGAGTGATAGGCATGAAAAGCTTTTCACTCACAAACAACTTTTCTCAGAAACCTTTTTTTTTTTTTTAAAGGAAAAATGTTCAATGATATGGCAATAATCCGTTTTCACAAAGCATTCTGCAATACTTCTCACCAAATCTGAAATACTTACCCTATTTCTTTTTGGGAGCTGTTATTCTAGGAGTGTTTCATTTTACTGGCAGTCACATTTCTTACTGCAAAGCAAAACTTTTGAAAATAATTGGCATGAAAACAGGGCGTTCAATTTTACCAAAAAAAAAAAAAAAAAAAGGCAAAAGCGAAAAAAAAGTCAGTTTGTGTGAAATGGAAGTGGATTCAGAGGCTTGGGATTTTTCACAAGAAATGCATCACATCACAACATCATTCTCCCCCTTTCCAACCAGCTTCAAAGCAAAAACTCTGGTCCAAACCAAGGTAACTTAAGACTGACTTTTGGTGCATTGCATTTTGGAGTGGACTCTTGTATCAATTCTCTCCTGAAATGTCCTATCTGCCCATTGGTGATGACCTTTAGATGAGAAATCAGTAATGTCAGATGAAGATCAAGAATTACTCAGTCAAGTATCACCCATACGTAGTTCCCCCGAAAACGAGGCCCCAAGGGCTGGCCGTTTATAGACTCATAGACTCATAGAAAGAAGGACCAGAAGGGACCTGTTAGATCATCAAGTCCAGTCCCCTGCCATGGGCAGGAGGTAATTGGGCCCAAATGAGCTCAGCGAGGTATTTGTCCAGCCCCCTCTTAAAGACCACCAGAGATGGTGACTGCACCACCTCCGCTGGAAGTGTGTTCCAGATTCTAGTGACCCGTACAGAAAAGAAGTTTTTCCTTATGTCCAGCCAACTTTTCCTCAACTAGCTTGTGTCCATTGGTCTGTGTCTTGCCAGGGGGGGCTTTTTTGAAAAGTTGGTCTCCTAAATCCTGGTGTTCTCCCTTGACATAGTTGTAGGCATCTATGAAGTTGCCTCTCAGCTTTCTTTTGCTCAGGCTGAACAAACCCAGATCCCGCAGTCTCTCCTCATACGGCCTGTCCGCCAGGCCCTTGATCATGTAGCTGACCCTTCTCTGCACCCTTTTGAGCTTGTCCACATCCTTCTTGAAGTGCGGTGCCCAGGACTGGACATAGTACTCCAGCTGTGGCCTCACCAATGCCGAATAGAGTGGGAGGAGCACCTCTCTGGATCTGTGATGACACATCTGCATCTGCTCTATTTGCCCTGTTGGCGACTTCGTCACACTGGTGATTCATATTCATCCTCTGGTCAATTGACACTCCTAGGTCCCTTTCAGATGCAGTGCCAGCCAGTGGACCACCACCCATCGAATAGATATGGTGAGGGGTCTTCCTTCCCAGATGAAGCACCCGGCATTTGTCCCTGTTGAACCTCATATGGTTTTGTTCAGGCCATAGTACCAGCCTATCAAGGTCTTCCTGAAAACTTAACCTGCCCTCTGATGTGCCCGCTTGTCCCCATAGCTTGGTATCATCTGTATACTTAATCATTGCACTTTTCACTCCCTCATCCAGGTCATTAGTAAAGATGTTAAAGAGCATGGGCCCAAGCACTGACCCCTGGGGTACACCACTGGAGATGGCCTTCCAGGATGAGGCCACCCCATCAATTATGACTCGTTGGGATCAGCTGCTGAGCCAGTTCCCAACCCACCTCACTGTAGCCTGATAGTTTCATAGACATGGTCCCTACGGTCAGAAGGGACCTGAGCAGATCATCAAGTCTGACCCCCTGCCCTGGGCAGGAACGAGTGTTGGGATCATAATACCCCAGCCAGATATCTATCCATAGTTTAATCTAGGCCAGGACTCTCCAACTTAACATGAGAAGAGAATATTACAATGCATCAGCATGGAATAGTAATTTAAACCCGTTTGCATGGAAAAGTTGGGGAGAAGTAGAGGTTCTGCATAAGAGACACCCAAGGACACCCTGTCTGTGTACTGACTGCATACACACCCACACACACACACACATGCACCCAACCAAATGGTCTTCAGCTCTGTGATAAAACCTGGGGGGCAAGGGTACTCCCAGAGCTACACCCTAGGTTTGTGTAAACTCATTGGTCCCCGCCCCCCCAGCTCTGCTGAATGAATATGCACAGGTTATTAATTTGCCCAGAAATCACTATTTATCTCAGGCACTTCAATAAAGGAACAGAAAACAAAAGGGTTTATTACAGGGAAGAACAAATAGTAAAAAAGAAAAGAAAAAGGGATCCAATGCTTTGACAACAGAGCGTGGTGGCACAGAACTGACACAATCCTTGTCCTATTTCAGACTACCACCTAGGTATCGTACTATTTCCTGTGACTGTATCCTGGGATAAGCCTCCCCTCAGACACAGCTAGCTCCCTCAGTTGAGGACCTCCATTCCCCCTCTCCTCTGGTCAGCTATGTCCACCTTGAGAAGACCACCAGGAAATGCTGCACAAAACACCAAGCAGCCAACAGCACGTGGGCAACATCCTGCACAGTATCATGGAGGCAGCATGGGCTGGGCTAACTCAGGTGTGCCAGGCATGGGCAGGCTCAGCATGGTAGATGCGAACCAGTTCAGCTGGCTTCAAAGGCAACGTGGGAGCCCACAGCCATGAATAAATGCATAATTTTCCCCATAGTTTTCTTGGAGTCTCAGAACAACCGAGGCTTCCTATGCCTGAAGAAGGCTGACAGCACCCAAAAGTTTGCCAAGAACATTTTCCCAACTACTCGGTTGGTCTAATAAAAGATTTCACATCTACTCAAAGAACCTTGCCTACCTATTTTTCCCCATATCACGCATATCTTAGGTCCTTTCTAGAAGGAGGATAGGTCCAAGGGCAGAAAGGGTGGGCTTGTTGGTAAGGCACTGTGCTGGGGTCAGCCTTGACACACAGTTCTTGTGGCACCCTGAGCAGATCACTTAGGGCATTATGCACATTGGCCCTTAAAGTGCCTTTTAGGGGCGTCCACATACTTAAAACGAAGGCCTCAGAAGGGTAACCAAGGATTAGAGCCTCTAAATGGTTAATAAGGAAAGTCAGGCACCTCCAGGGAAAAAGATGCACCCAGTAGGAAGTGCTGAGCACAGGGCTGCTGTGTCTGAACCCCTGGCCCTCCCTAGAGTTTGCTTCTGTTCCAGGACAGGGCATGGGGCACCTCTGTCTACTCCGACTCAAGCACCCACAGTCTTCCCCGTCATCATGGCAGTGACACCCTTGCTCAGCCCGGTTTATTTAGGCAACAGACTCTGCAGCAGGATCTCTCTCAATATGGATTTGTACACGTGCCAGCCCATGGTTGTGACTTGCAGGTACTACCACAGCCCAAATTACAGGCACAGTTCATATGACAGTCCTGCTAACTGACAATTAATAAGTATTTCAATCAACCTCTTCTAACAGATGATTAGGAAGGCCAGCAGGTCAATAGACTAATTATGCAGAACACTTTCGATCAACGTGCATCCATAAAACTCGATGCTCAGGCTTATAATATGCCCGGATCATGTTCTAACCATTTATAAAAATAACTTCATTATGAAGTATGTCAACCACCACAGTAATAACACAGAAGGCCAAGCTACAGCAGGCTCATCTAGGGCAGTATTTTTCAACCTTTTTCTCAGTTGCAGACCCCTAAAAAAATGTGTGTGGATGTGTAGACCCCTTTGAAAAGTTCAACTGGAGGTGCGGACCCCTTTGAATTGTAAGAGTGGGCATTCAGATGCTTTTGATTGATCATAGTCATCTCATGAGGACCCCTTAGACATAATCTGTGAACCCCAAGTTGAAAACTGCTGACCTAGGGAAAAGCAAACGGACCCCAGACAACAGGAGGATTTAATGCACCCCATAAAGGAATGTGGTATGTGGGTGCATGAAAAAAATGCCTCTCTGCATGTTTGCTCCTGGCGACCTGTCATTTCATGACATAATTTTCAGACAGTGAAGAACCCTAATCTGAACTGTGGGCTGGAATGACACAGGCAGAAAATAAAGGGATTCTGCTCTATCTGAGTGAAACACAGCATGGCAGAGCTTGGCATATAACTTTATGGGACACATCTCGGGGACCTGAGATGGGTGTAGGAATGCATTAATGAAGAGGCACGGCAGATATGCTACAGCAGTTAACACCCTCTTGGTTGGGTGTGTCCTGAATACACCATGAAGAGGACCTTACTAGCAATGAAGAAACTGAGTAATCTTTAGGTTGAGCTTGCTGGATGACATGGGGATCAGGAAAGGCAAGGAGGAGTTTTGCTGGTGATATCTTTACTGGACCAACTGTATGGTTGGGAGAGACATATCTCAAGGTCACTATTAAGGGAGCACAAATATTAGATGTGTGCCAAGAACGCCGGTCCCAACCAGCCGCCACAACTCCAGCTGGGAACGTTTCCATCAGGAGCGGAGGAATCAGGAAGCACCTGAGAAGAGGCCCACAACAAGAT
>NW_005842526.1:1046595-1058611 GCF_000455745.1 Alligator sinensis
TTCCTGAAGAACCCAGGGTCATTGCCACACCTGCAGACTAACACCCACAGATCATCTGGACAAGCCGCTCCAGAGAATGATAAATAATAATTAGGTCTGATCCAGGTCAGACTTCAGCACTTCAGAGGGATTTGAGGTTTAGCCACCGTCACAATTGCAGCCGTAACTATGATGATATCAACAGCATGCTGAAGCAGCTGGGTTTGGGTAGAGTTACATAAGGGTAAGTAGGATACACTTTTCACGTGCTAGCTCCATCCCCAGCCAGTCAGTAGAGCTGCACATTGTTAGGCACGTATGGATGGGATTAGCTGCTCCTGCTGTGCTCACTTAATGCCTATCTGCATTGCAAATCTGGCTGCAAGGGACTTGCCCAATATAACTCAAGAGATCTTTGACAGAGAAGATAACTGAACCCTTGTCACATAAAATCTCAGGTCAGCAGTTAAATTACTGTATCACCTCCCAGTGACACAGCCCCCATTCCTGACTGGTGTAGCAATGTCAGTAGAGTTACTTATGATATATACTGGCATAAATCAACCTTGTGATTGTGGGGAAATGGGTTTATTTAGTCTGGAGAAGAGAAGACTGAGGTGGGATTTAATAGCAGCCTTCAACTCCCTGCAGGGGGTTGCAAAGAGGATGGAGCTGGACTGGTCTCAGTGGGGGCAGATAACAGAGCAAGGAGCAATGGCTCAAGTTGCAACAAGGGAAGTTTAGGTTAGGTATTAGGAAGAACTTTCTCGCTAGGAGGGTGGTGAAGCACTGGAACAGGCTACCCGGAGAGGTGGTGGACTCTCCATCCTTGGAGGTTTTTAACAAAGCCTTGGCTGGGATGATGTAGTTGGGGCTGGTCCTGCTTTGAGCAGGGGGTTGGACTAGATGTGACCGCCTGAGGTCCCTTCCAAACCTAATTTTCTATGATTCTATGGTTTTGGCATGAACAACAAGAAAATCAAGCCTAGTTGAGTTACTCCCAAGATGCTCTGGATCAAAGGGCACCCAGACAACTGACCTGTAGAGTTGTAATTCTACCATGAAGTGACAAACTCTGTGGGCACATCTACACAGGCACATTTACTGCACAGTAACCAAAATTACTGCATAGTATGAGCATGCGTCTACACGTGCATGCCTGTACCGTGCAGTAAATCTGGTGGCTTACTCCAACTTTAGCGTAAATTTGATACCTGTATTATCCAGGTATCAAATTTATGCCCAATTAGCTACTGTGCAGTAACGCACGTGTAGATGCCTTACTGTGCAGTAACACTGTGTGTATGGACTGACTTGGGACTAAAGTTAAAGAGGGGTTAAAGAGGAAAACAATGGACAGCCTAATGACTCATCAGTTAAGCAATTAGCTGCTCCTTCACAGGTGCAGGAAGCTTACTGGAGGAAGATAACAGGCTACTTAAGTCCCAAGCTAAATTTAGTCCCAAGATAACAGGGGACTTATCTCAAGTCCCAAGATAACAGGCTAACTTTAGTCCCAAGTCAGTCCACATACCACGTTAATGCACTTTAATGCCTGCACGTGTAGACACCAGCCTGTTCCCACTTCCTGCGCAGTAAATTTCAGGCGGGGTGAATGCACGTGTAGACATGCCCTGTGTGTCCAATTTTGCTGAAGGCAGAAGTCTGAACCAAATTCTCCTCTTTCATTCGTGTAGCATAGTTGGGCACAAAAGCCTTTAGCCAAGGGGTTAATCGCATTGAGATGCACTGTACAGACAGATGCTCTTTTCTAAGCTTGGTTGGCTTTCCAATCACATTGGCTTAAAAGAGTGCCTTTTTGTGCCAGTTAGCTCTAATAACCTAAAAACATAATTACTAGCCAAAAAAAAAAAAAAAACAACTCAATTGGTGTCCAAATATAGAAATTGAAATGAGGGAATAAACGCTAACTAATTTAGTCTTAATATTAATTAATTAAACATAGTAGTTTTCTGCATTAGTGTTGAATGCCAGTGAGTCTGATCTTTCTTACCTCTGTTTTGTTCCATCAACCTCAGTTGAGCGGCTCCCAAGATCCACCAGGGCGACTATTTCCCATCTGATACAAATGGGATCGGCACAGCATCCCACAGAGATTACCACCTAGTGGTAGATTATTTCACCTACCTGCTTGGCAGTGCATTCACTGGAGCAGTGAAGAAAACAGCTGTGGGGCAACAAGTGACAGGAACATACCCAGTTTTACCTTTCCAAGCAAAATTAAAACTGGCTTCTTTTCTTCTTGGACCAGAACCAGAACCAAACTGTTAGTGGCAGACTCAGGATTTGAATTCAGACAACTACCCCTGGCAAAATTGCAGACAGATATGTCTTTTTTATATATATACATCACAACTATGACTGAGACGTCCACGTTCTACACAAAACAAAGGATGACAGCTGGGCAAAAAATGTTTCTTTTTTATTCCTCCAGAAGAAAAAGTTTGCCTTCCAGCAGAAATTTGAGCACTGCACATTTGAGGTTGGTTTGGACCAAAATGTTTCTTTCTTCAAACATTTAGATTTTTTTTTAATGCAAAAAAAAATCCCCTTTGGAAAAAAGGCAGTTTTTGTGAGAAGGAAATCACGATGAGCAAAACACAGCTGTGTGATGGACAGGTTGATATTTCTCCTTGGTTTTTTTCCAGACCTCGGGCCTCAGAAATTCGTGTCAACACCCACACATGAACCACCAGGCCTGTTTCCATCAACACCAATTGAATCCCAGGGTCAAATGAATGCTTAGCTGAGAGGACATTTTCCACCCAGATTCAGAAGCCCACCCTCCCAATTAAGGCACGAGAAACAGAGCTCTGAGATGCTGAAACATTTCTCCACCAAAATCAGAAAAGACCAGGTTTTAGATGGATGACAGTTCTCTAGTTAAAATATAAGCAGGGGAAACTAGCACACACCAGCTTTCCTTTTGAGCCTACATTATAGATGAGCAGAAAAAGAGACAGTGCTTGATATATTAAAACATCTTAGCAGGTAGGAGATAAAATGGCTATTTTTATTACATTCTTTTTTACTCGGCAGAGCTTCTCTCATGAAGAAAACCCCATTCTACTAGCCAGTATATAGGCATTATATGATCCGAGACATTCCCGCCCCTGGAAAGCAAACTGAATACCCCTGGATAAAAACGCAGCAGGTCCACGCAAATTCTGTACAATGAAGTGTAATGAAAACGCCCCAGCTGATCAGCATTTTAAAGAGGAAAGAGAATATGCAACAGCCTTTTTCTTTTCATAGATGCAAAAATGCACGCTCTCTGCTACATACACAGCACGCTTCACTGCAAACACAACATGCATAACTTCCTAGTGGTTGCTTTATCCTAAAGGCAGTTTAACAGAAGCACAGATAGCTGCAATTTGCCTTAATGCCTAGGTTACCCACATGCCTTTACTATGGTGAAGAACATGCCAATGGCAACACAGAATGAATGGATTGCTTGCAACCTAGACAAGAAAAGCATTCTTCATATGCCTGATCCCCCCATGCCCCAGGTACAGAAAATGCCAGGCACCACTTTCTTCCACGCACCAGACATCATGGAAGTGGTTCTGACCAAAAAGCTATGAATGCAAGAAATGAATCTGACCCTAAGCATAGGGTCCCCTGCTTCTCGAAGTCTAGGAGGACCCCTGAAGAAGAATTAAGAGGCACAGAAGGGATGCTATGATAACATGAAAGGAGTATTTTTCATTCAGGTGGACCTTTGGGCCTCAGTGATTTGGGCCCATATGAAAACAACAGACCAGTTTGGCATATTGCAATGTTTTCCTTCAGAACCAGTACCAAAGGTGGGGAGTGAGGACTGCAGTCAGCAGGCAGGGCAGGTCACTTGGTTCAAGCACTGGTGACTCTTGCCCTTTGACCCTTAAGCCTATCCATTTGTTTGATGAGCCTGCTGATGGCAATACAGTTTTCATACCGGAGCTGCCCCACTGAACCCACCTCTTGCATGGCCATATCTGCCGGTGGCACCACTTGTGCTTTCCCGTGTACTCAACTGGCTGCTGTTGAAGCTGATGCAGCTGGGCCCCCCTCCTCCATCCCCTCCCAGGCTTGATGCACACCCAACCCCAAAGCCAACTCTGCTTCCTCCTGCAAAGGCTAATCCATTTCCCATTCCAGAGCCCAACCCTCCTTCACTCCCACCCCCAACACTTAATCCACTTCCTCCAAGACCACATTCACCACCACTTCCAGATCTGTGGCCATATCTACCTCCTCCATCTAGGTCACAGCCCATGTCAGAGTTGCTAATCACTGCTGTAAGGGAAAGACATGCCAAGTGATCCTAGCTACAGTCCCAAGAACTGCATGGTCTTGTAACTAGGCTTGGCAGGATTCGATTTTCACCGATAAACATCAATTTCACCCCAATTCACAGATCGACAGAAGCATATTTCCATCAGGAATAATCCAAATGTATAGAAAGGGGACTGTAACAGAGAAGTGCTACCCCTGTTACTGGACAGTGGATAAAGAGTGAGGAGGGATAGAGGGCGGAGGGGTTAAAGAGGAAAGCAATGGACAGCCTAATGACTCATCAGTTAAGCAATTAGCTGCTCCTTCACAGGTGCAGGAAGCTTGCTGGAGGAAGATAACAGGCTACTTAAACCCTTATCCAAAGCCCAGAGGTTGGGAGAAGAGGAAAGAGGCTCCAGCCTGGTTTCGGTAGGTTCTGCCTGGACCAGGCTGGCTACATGCAGGGGGCTGAGGGCAGCCCCTGCCTCTCCCCGTGTTACCAGAGCTCTGGGAGTGCCACTGCCCCCCTCTTCTGGTCCCTGCCCACCCGGCTCTTTCTTGATGAATGAGCCAAATGATTTCAAGCAGGCATGACTTATTGATGTATGGATAGTCACTTATTATATTTTGACATGTGATTTTATAAAGCTTTGAACAGTTTCCTGTCATTGCTAAATTGCCCGCCCACCCACACCCCTAATTTTGCACAATCATGAAAAATTAAATGGATAAAACTCAACATAAATGCTTAAAAATAAACCTTCATTTTAGCCGTCGAAATGGTAAAAAAGTAAAAATCGAAGTCTGCCAAGCCTGCTTGTAACAAAGAAGAGTGAACATTAAAGTTACTTACAGATGTTGGCAGGGGTTGGATGCTCTCCAGAAATCCTGTGGGGACAAGAAAAGCAGCACTGTCAGAAGTGCAAGTGATACACATTGGCCCTAGGGATCAGTGGCACTCATTGTTAAGATTCGCTAGTGATGGGCAGGAATTTAAGGGAAGGAAGTTTCCATGGCTCTGGGCCGATGCTGTGTGCACCTTCTTCTGGTTTTGCATCATGTAAATGGCAGCAACTTAGGGTGCCCACAAATTATAGTGAGAGGGGGCATGGTGATCCATGAGAGGGGAGGTCCTGCTCTGTAGTAGCTTCCACTGTCCTGGGGTAAGAGGGGGCACACAGAAAGTTACCATCCATCTGCTGCTTCTAGGTAACTTTCTGTGGGCCCACAGTGGAAGCTAAAAGGTGGGTGACTTAGGTCTCAGCTGCCACAATTTAGGTTTCAACCGCTGTGGGGTAACAGTGAGCACAGGGGCAGTTACCACAGAGCAGCTAACATGTGGCATAACTTGTTCATTGGTTTATATCCCAAAACATCCCAAACGGGAAGGAAGAAGTCAACAAGGCTAGTCCACATGCTGCCATTGGCAGCAGACACCAGATCACCAAGCGTAGGGTGTTTTCTCTTTCAAAAGAGAAGCACTTACATTTTCTCCTCCACACTAGGCACTAGCACTTGTCAATGCATCTTATACTCTGCTATGGCCAGCTGTCTTTTCTGCTGGAAACCCCATCACAAAGAACAGGAAAATAGGTTAAACTCACCTTCTTCACCTTCCAGAAGTATCTTGTAAGTGGCAATTTCAGTGTCCAGTGCTTCAATGTTCGTCAGCTCCTGGAAGTCCCGCAGCTGGCAGGCCAGCTCATCTATGGTTTTCTGTAGGGCCGTTTGAAGATCAGCCAGCTTGCTCTCAGCATCTTTGAGTGTCACCCTACTACGCTGCCCTGCCTTAGCCACAGAGGTCTGCAGGCTGGTAATCTGTAAGGGACAAACATTACATTTTAGCAGTTCTAATTGGAAAAAAAAAAAATCTGTATTTTTTATTCCTATGGAAAAAGTGGATTTTTGACAAAACAATTCTCCCCTCCTCTGCCACCTAGCTCTGTGAAACACCCACCAAAACCCCAACCAACTGAAAAAATGTCTCTTACCAATTTCTTCACAGGGTGAATTTCAAAGTGTAGTCACTGGATAACCTGATTCATCTCTGCTGTTGGGGGTAGGTGCTGTAAGGCCTAGGTCCTCTCTGGTCTGATGTCTTTCCAGTGAAATAACGATAGGGTATATATAGGGAGGATTAGTGATAGGGATAACCTGAGGATTAACGATAGGGATATAATGAAAAAATCATAGAGCCACAGAAAATTAGGGTGGAAAGGGACCTCAGGAGGTCACATCTAGTCCAGCCCCCTGGTCAAAGCAGGACCAGCCCCAACTAGATCATCTCAGCCAAAGCTTTGTCTAGTCAGGTCTTGAAAACTTCCAAGGATGAAGACTCTACTACCTCTCTGAGCAGCCTGTTCCAGTGTTTTACTACCCTCCTAGTGAGAAAACTCTTTGTAATATTTAACCTCAACTTCTCTTGCTGCAACTTGAGACCGCTGTTCCTTGTTCTATCATCTGCCACCACTGAGAACAGTCCAGCTCCATCCTCTTTTGGAAAGGGCCATGCTCTGATATTTTTTTTCACCTGCCATGACTTGATTTTACTTCCTTTAGGGAACTAGTTCCACTGGGTGATACCGCAGGTCCTGTCTGAGGAGTTTCTTTGTGGGGCTCTCCCTCCCCTAGACCCCACCCTTACCATTTCCTCAATGTCCTGGGATGCTCTTATCATGGGGGGGAGGGGTGGAATCCCCTTTGGGCTGGGTATGACAACCTTATCCAAGTGGACAGGGATCTACGTCAGGTCTTTACTGTGGGGGTGCAACAAAACCCCATAGTTGGGCCTCAGATCCTGGATGGAAAATTGAACAAAAAAAGGTCTCTCTCATGTTGTGGGTTTTGACATAAACTCCAAAGTCAATTCCTTTTAATAGTCCCAAAGCAAAGCAGAATCAATTCAAGAAGGGCATACCTAGTCTTCAGGGTCAATGCCCTTATAACAGACCCACAGAGGGCCAAACTTAAACATCAATTTAGGCTTCCATCAGTGGTAATCCCCAAAAGAACATAAGCACTTTAGTCTATTAAACCCCCATCTACAGAGCAAGGTGGGCTGTAAAGCCTCTCAATGTCCCCTGAGCTGCTTTTCCTCCATTTTACTTTCAATCTTTTAACAACAACAAAAAGACAATCACCTCTTGGTGACTTCCACATGGAGCAGCCCACATGGAGCCACACTCTCCCAGTGGTCAGCTCACCCTGTGCTGCTCCTGATCCAGCTACTTTTCAGCCTGAGCACTTCACCACAATTGAGCCCATAACTCTGGCATCCTGTGCACCGGTACCTTCCTTAGCTGGTAATCCTTCGACTGCCCATGCCAGCCAGTCGCCACAAACCAGCATGAGCAGGAAAGGCCTCTAGCGTCTTCTGCACCACAGCACTGCACTCTCTCCCCACCTTCCCCTTTCTGAGGCCAGAAATACTTCTTTGGGCTCAGTCACTGCCAATCCGGAGCAACCACAAAGTCCAGAAGTGTGACGTGGTACTCCAGTCCCTGATCGCGTTCCTCATAGTTTCATAGTTTCATAGTAGCTAGGGTCAGGAAGGACCTGAACAGATCATCTAGCCTGACCCCCTGCCACAGGTAGGAATGAATGCTGGGTTCACAAGACCCGACAGGTGATCATCCAACCTCCTCTTGAATTTGCCCAAGGTAGGGGCGAGAACCACTTCCCTGGGAAGTTGGTTCCACATTTTGGCCACCCTAACTGTAAAATATTGCCTTCTGATCTCTAACCTAAACCTATTCTCCATCAGCTTATGACCATTGTTCCTCGTCACCCCAGGCGGTGCTGGGGAGAAAAGGGCTCTGCCTATTTGCTGTTGATCTCCCCTGATGAGCTTGTCAGCAGCCACCAGGTCCCCCCTCAGCCTCCTCTTGCTAAGGCTGAACAGGTTCAGGTCCTTCAGTCTCTCCTCGTAGGGCCTGTCCTGCTGCCCTCTCACCAAGCGGGTGGCCCTCCTCTGAACCCTCTCCAGGCTGGCCACATCCCTTTTGAAATGTGGTGCCCAGTACTGGACGCAGTACTCCAACTGCAGCCTGACCAAAGTCGCATAGAGGGGGAGTTTCACCTCTCTGGACCGGCTTGAGATGCACCTTTGGATGCATGACAAGGTTCTGCCCACTTTTGTAGTCTGTCTAAATCTAGTTGCAGCCTCTCTCTCCCTTCAAGTGTGTCCACCTCGCCCCACATCTTAGTGTCATCAGCAAACTTGGACAGCGTGCTTTCCACCCCCTCGTCCAAGTCGCTGATGAAGATGTTAAACAGTGCGGGCCCGAGGACCGAGCCCTGGGGTACCCCACTGCTCACATCTCACCAGGTTGAGTACAACCCGTCCACCACTACTGTCTGGGTGCACCCCATCAGCCAATTTTTTACCCATCCAATTGTGCAGGCATCAATGCCACAGTCCACTTGAAGTAAGTTGTAGAAAAGGGTCACCCTTGGGTTTCCCCCCCTTCCCTGGGTCTCTCCTTCTACATCTGCTATCTCATTCCTGGTGCTTTTGAGATTATCATCATGCCTGAAAGCTGTGGTTTGGAGCTCCTGAAACTGGTATCCAAGAAATAAGGCAATTTAACACCAACTGAACACAGCATAACCTCATCATATATATTGCAAGGGACATCAACCCTAGGCAACTTGGTTCAAGGATAACTTATTCATTACAATGGCTGTTTCCAAAGGGAGGGGAAATTCTATTTTATGAGGCCTCAGGATCATAAGCAAGTTGACTGACCTTCAACTGGCCCTGACACCTGGCAGCCCAGTTACCCCGAGCTGATCCAAGTTATTTGCAGAGGCGCGTTCTCAGGCTACTCAATACAGGCCTCAGATGCACCTCTGCTTGGCTGCTGGCCTTACCTATTCCTGACTCCCTGGCTTGCGACTCTCTAGTGTCAAACCCTGACCACCCACATTCCAGTGGTGCCCATGACAAACATGAGTTGGGCAGCCAATTCCCTTCAGTTCATTCGGAAAGCCCACCTGACTGGAATTTTGTACCAACATGATCCACCATTTATTTGTTTTATACCATGGCAAAACCTTAAAACCACAAAAAGTGTGCAGGAAAACAATTCCTCTTCATTTCTCATTAAATTTTGCTCACAAGAAAGAAGGGGTAATTACCTCATCTGTTCATTTCAGATCTGGACTTGGTTGCATGAGACTGGGAACATTTATGTTGAATATTCATGGGTTTGATTTGCCTAGGAGCAATGAGTTCACTTGTAACCATTCTGCATCTCAGCATAACACACCTGCAAGGCAGTGATAATGTATGAGTGCTTGGTTTGCAATCTTTGCCTGCGTGATGCTGCTTTTACATAATACAATCATATTTTCTGCAGGGGGGTGAGTTAGGGCACCCAGGGCAGGTGTGCAAGCTGACGGTTGCTTTCTTCTCTTGTATTTTCTTGAGGATTAACATGCTCTGAACTCTTTATCAGAGGATGATTTTGCTGCTGAACAATGAGCCCCTGATCTGAGAGAGCAGTCATTTGGACTAATTTCAAGGGGAACCTTTCTGTAGCCAAGGGTCAGCTTCATGAAGCCAGAGCTTCAAGGTTTAAAGGTAGACAGAAAGAGAACCCCTCTTCTGCTTTCAAAGGATCGGCAGTAGGAAATTCTAGGGATGGGATTGTACTCTCACCTGGGGTTTGAACCACCTCTAGACATGGGAAGGTGCAACCTAGAGCAAAATTTTGCAACAATCTCCTCTTTCGAAAATGGATGAAGCAGAACCTTAAAACCCAAATGCCCTGGAAGTTCAGAAAACTTGAAATCCAGACCAGGATATAGGATTTTGTTGATCCCATTGTATAAAAATGCCAAAGTGATTTAGGAGCCTACATCCCATTTTCAAGCATCATTGAAGCCAGATTTGCAAAGCTGCCTAGGTGGGTAAGATGTACATAGACACTGACAGGTGTATCCAAAGGTATCTAAGCAGATGAGGTATCTAACTCTCAAAATTCATTAAAACTCAAGTATAATTCTTGTAGGCACTTTTTAGCCTTTTTGAGTGTCTAAATATATTTGGAAACCTGTTCTTTAGTGGGTTTCCTTGTTGGGTGCCTGGCATCACACTGATGTGGGAACCAACACTGCTGTTTCATGAGGTGGCCCACTTGTCAACTTGTGTTGACTTGCCTTGAACTGGAATCCCCTGGTGTGGTACTAGGGATGCCAAAGTGGTATAGAAATGTCCCTATTCTTCACAGAGTTCATGACTTTTAGGAACCTACATCCCAAGTTGGTGCTGAAAGTCGGATTTTGGTCTGCCATCACCTAGACCCTTGTGAAAGGTTCACTGTGTGTCCAGTCTCTGTGGCATTGGGAAGATGCGGGTATAGAGCACTAATTCCTGTCTTGAATGCCTGCCAGCTCCTAGCTTTGTGGCACTTGCCTGTGCCAAGCACCAGCCCAGGTTTAATCCAGACAGTACAATTGATTACAATTGGTGTTATAGCCACCACTGGGGCTGATTGTGCTGTGGTTGACCAAGCACAGAAGCCAAAGACTAGAGGATCAGGCAGCATCTCCCTTGTGCCAGAAGGTATCACAGGTGCGCCAAAATCAAGCTGGATCTTGCACAGTTACAACACACCATGAGTACCCGCTGACCCGCTCCAATCTACGTGAAGGCAAAGGGGTAGGAAAGCTGGAAACAATCAAGGATGATTCTCTTCCCTCTGTATCCTAAAGCCATACCTTGTGCAGTCGGGATTTTCTCTCTCCTCTGGCATGCTCACACAAATCATTGTCCTGGAGCTGCTGGAGCCAAGCGCCATGGGAGAAGGGTGCCCTTTTCTTATCTTTTGTAGCCATAAACAACACTCATTTGGCATGGGCCAGGGACACAGCCCATGCTTTATAACAATACTGAACTCGATGGGGAAATCAAAGCTGTCTCACAGATAGTATCAAGCAATGGACTCCTGGGCTTTTTTCTTTGCATGTGAAAAATGCAAACGGCTTATCTTGCTGGGATCCCACGACCCCAGCTGACTTCCTGCCCCTGGGGCCGGGGGCTGGACTGGAAGATCTGCTGAGGTCCCTTCCAGCCCTGATGTCTAATGTCTATGAAATAAGAATGAGACCCCCTCTGCATTTAAGTTATGGTTGAGAACATAACAGCATAAGAACCGCCATGCTGGGTCAAACCAATGGTCCATCTAACCCAATATCCTCTCCGGAAAGTAATAATGCTTTAAACCAGGGGTATCAAACTCACTGCAGGCCATGGGCTGGAGCTACAAAACTTGTAGCTACAATGATAGTGAGTCCAGTGGTTCCAGCAGCAGGTCCAGCGGTGCAAGCGGAGCTCTGCTGGGGTCTATCAGGGTCCAGGCACTCTGACTTCTGCAGCAGACATTGCCCCCAACTTCAGTAGCCTGCCAGTAGCCTAGTGGGCCAGATGAGATAGCTCCACCGGCCAAATTTGGCCTATGGGCCATGTGTTTGACATCCCTGCTTTAGAGGGAGAGGATATGTACAGAACATGTCTAATACAATCCAGCCCCTGGCATATTTTCCCTGGCATCAAACTTCCAAAGATGTCATCTGCTGCCCAGCTATTTTTACCGCATCCATAGAAGGCCTACCTGAAGAAATGCAATATTAACAACAATACCCAATAGATTCAAGCACTGAAATGTCCTCATGGCACCGTGATGCACAACAAAGCTTTGATCATTTTTTAGCAAACTCACCTCACTATGGAAGCAGATAAATGAGAGAGACA
>NW_005842526.1:1058621-1070432 GCF_000455745.1 Alligator sinensis
AGGATCTGCTCCTTCCTCCTGAAAGTATTTGCCACATCTGCAACTGAACATGCAGCTCTCAGGTCATCCTCCACAGTCATCTATAGAGTCATCGATGATGTCCCCATTTATTGTAAGACTGTCATCCTCGTTCTGCAGGACTGCCACTACCATCAGTAATTTCAGCCTTGGCCAAAACAAGCCATGCAAATACACCGAGATGGTAACCAAAATCTGTGCACCTAATGGACAAGGCATCAGGCTGATCCCCGAGAAGGTCACCTAGTCAAATTATTTTGGGAAAAGTCTTAATAGCAAATATTCCTCTCCACCTCAAGGGATCACAAGCAGGGAAAGAAGACATGACTGTACTGGCTTCATCCCTGCATACAGATCAATCTTAAATTAAAAAAAAAGAAAAGATTGTGTCCTGTATTACCACGGTGGCCTTTAAACCTCTGGACACAGCAATCCACCAGATCTCAGCTGGTATAAATCTATGTAGCCCCATTCACTTCACTGAAGTCACACTGCTTTATACCCGCTGAAACCACAGCTGCTCATCAGGCAGAAAATCCAGGTCTCAAAGAGTTAATAACCATTTCCCAATTTTTCCCCGCCCAGCCCATGTTTCGAGTAGGTTCAATGAACACCAGCAATAATGAAGGAAATGACCAGTGCATACCCTCATTCACAGATCGTGGTCTAATTCCAGGTTTGAAACCAGTGCAACAAAAGACTAGTCAGATAAGGCAACAGCTTGGTTTAAAGACTCAGTCACGTGACACTGGTGACACAATGCAGTTTATTGGCAATGCAAGAGGAGCATTTAACCACGAGCAAACAACAGTGTTACATGTTATGTACAAGGCACAACCGTGGGCCGTCAGAAAGCAAGCAAGCAAGCAGTACTCAAGCCATGGTGTGGGCTAACTTCACGGGGTGGGAAGCCAACGCAAGATCTATGCACCATGCACATTCGTTATCATCCAGCTGCAGCACAACGTGATGTTTTTTGTGCGCTGGATGTCTGTTCCCCGCTCGGACAGAGCAATGGACTTGCCGCACATTCCCCGACTGGAGAAAGGCCACATGGCTTTACTGGCTTCAACCTTGACGGAGCCCTGAAATGTTGGGGAGCCAAAGAGTTGCAGCTGGTACCGTGAACTCCAGGGAAAGTGGTGGAACAGAAAAACATACGGCCCAGTTCACAGGCATGGAAAGCACCTTTGGCTGCCCCTCCGCAATTAGTCTGATGGAGCTCACTTGTATCGGAGTACGTCAGGAGGCGTTCCACTGAAGTCAAGGGGTCTGCTTCTCTGTGTCCTACACCTTGAGCAGCTATTTTACACCAGTGCTGAGTGGATAGAAACTGGTGCCTGATTATAACATCCACTTTGCACTCATTTTGCTCTGTGGTAAGATGACAGAGAAAGGAGCCCAGCTGAGTAAATCAGGCTCACTGTCAGGTCCTGGGAGTAAAACTAGAGCGACCGACAGAAAAATCAGGGCCAGTATAAAGCCAAGCCATAAGGAAAACGTATCAACTCCCAGACCCATTCCAACCCATTGACTTCAGCGCAGGGATAAGCAACATTTTGTTCTGTGATGTTAAAGGTTTTTATCCTTGTTAATGTTTAAAGATGATACATTTGGGAAAGGGGGTGACAGAAAATTGCTGCCAATCAACAGCAAACACCTGGGTAAATTCAGGCATCTCTGGTTCTTTACACTTTATCTTACCATTTTCCTGCTTGATGAAGAGGATGAGACGTATTTTATGCTAGAGCTGCTTCCCCCTCCCAAGCCAAAACTGCCTCCTCCAACACTGACCCCATTCCCACCACCACCTCCCACGCTGATCCCACTGCCACTACCAATCCCATGGCCAAAACTGCTTCCACCACCTCCGCCAACTCCGAGACCAAGACCAATGCCACCAACGCCACCGCCAATGCCGCCGCCGCCGCCACCACCCCCTAGTCCAAGACCAAGGCCACTTCCACGACCTCCACCAAGGCTGAATCCACCTCCGACTCCTCCTCCACCACCTGCTAAGCTGGTAGTGTTGCTGACCACAGCTGTAAAAAACACAGAGACCAATTATTCAACCAACAACTTGTGCCTCTCAAGGAGATGCAAACAGTAGCGTCAATACAGGTCCCTTCCGGCTCTATGACTATCTCAAAGACTGGTTGAAATGTTTCTATGAACACTGTTTTTTGAAGGAAAATTGGGTTTCAACAGGAGGAGTTTCTTCAAATTAGAAGCCTCTGCTTCAATTTTTCTTCCAAAACCCCCTAAAATATGTGGAAATCAAAATATGTCCACCTGGAAGCACCACTGCATTGCCTCATGGGAGTTGCAATTTGGCTTCCTCAAATCCCAGCTCTCTCTCATGGACTAGATGCCCCAATAAGACTATCTCCTATCAGTTCCCACAGCCAGGGACTCCATGATGTGCAACCTTCCCTCACCAAAAAACGGGGATCCTGGTTCATGATGGGAAATATATTCCAATCCAGGAGTCCAACCTATAGACTGGAGGCATCTGAGTGTTAATTCCCTGAGGCACTGAGATGGCATTGCTTCTTTGAGGATTGGCAAAAATGAGTTAGGTTTTCAAGTGTTTCCCTAAAAACACTAAAGTGAAGGGGAATCTTTGAGATACTCACAGATGCTCACAGGATCCACGTACTCTCCAGACATCCTGTTGGGGAGAAAAAAAGTGAAACAACTGAATCATCTCTCATTACTAGGCAGTGAAACTTGGGGACTTGAGCTCTCATCCAAAAGGGGCAGCATAATTCTCATCGATACTAATTATCATTAGATTTCCAAAGCAGACAGATTTACAAGGGTTGTACCTGGTGCCTGCTCCCCTGCTTACATCTAGGTTTTTTTATCTAAGGACTGTCTACTATAAAATTCAAAAACAATCCTGCATTTTCAATAGCTGGCACACCATGCCTGACTATTTAACCCAAAGGACAAACCAAATGAGTTAGATCCGCTATTTGTATGTCACTGGTTCCTATACTGGAACACTTTCCGTTTGCAACATATTTTGCTGAAGAACAGCCTTGTGATGTAGGGAATTATTATCCCTGGTACAGCAAAGACAGAAGAGCTATGTACATTTGTACCAGCTGAGGGCCTGGCCCCATAGTTATTACACTATACAGATCCACTGCACCCCCCTGCACTCCTCTCCTTCCAGCAGAGTCCTGTAAGTGGCAATCTCAATATCCAGGGCCAGCTTGACGTTCATTAGCTCCTGGTAATCCCGCAGAAGATGAGCCAGTTCATCTTTGGCTGTTTGCAAGGCATTCTGGAGATCAGAAAGTTTAGCACGGGCATCTTTAAGGGCCATCTCTCCACGCTGCTCCGCATCGGCAATGGCTGTTTGCAGCCCGGCAATCTGCAGGGCAAAGAACATGAGGTTCTAGTTTTGATGCTAAGCCATAAACTCAGTGGATTTCTAACTTCCTGGGTTTGTCTTCCTCTTTGTAAAGTAAAAGGAAGACTACATGAGTCCCACTCTTTCACCCAGGTCAATCCAGCTATGGTAGGGGTCTATGGAGTATCTCGAAAGGGTTGAAAGACGTTGGGTTTTCTGGTGGGACTTGTCCTATGGAAGTACCCAAGTGACTCGACAGCCTGTGTTCTCCAAAGTGGTCTGAGCACCTGGGACCAGATTTTCAAGGATGTATGAAAATCGTTGGGATTTTACAAAACACCACGGCAGATTAGGCACCAAAAATCCCGCTGATAATGCAACTGCCTAAAATGAAGCAACATTGATTTATATAAGCTGAAGGAGTCACGAATCCAAGTTGGCTTCAGAAAAATCACTTCAGGTCCCTCCTGCCTAAAACACTAATTTTCAACCTTTTTTGAATTTACGGACCTCTACAAAATTGTGAATGGAAATTTGAAGTTTCAAATGGAGGTGCATTTTAATGATTTTTTAAATTTTAAGTGTGGGGATTCACATACATTTGATTGATCATAGTCATCTTTCATAGACCCCTTAGACATAGTCTGTGGACCCTCAGAGGTTCATGGACCACAGGTGGAAAACCATTGGCTTAAAACTGGTTTTTCAAAAATCCTGGCGTTCTTTCATTTGCCTCTTGATTTTTTATCTTTTCTCACACTCTGGGGGACACTTACCTCTGAACTCGTGAGAAGTAAGAATTCTACATTTAAAATAAAATGAAGTGAGAGTCTTTTAAAATAACATGATCTCAGTAGCTGGGACATTGAGAAAAATGCCAAGTTTTGCAGGGGTTGGTAACACCGCAGTTCCATTCAAGATGGAAAATCATAGAGCCACCAAACTCATGAACACAGAGCAAGACAAATGTCTCGATTCCACATTAAGGACTTTCCCACCTGTTTTTTCACATTATCGATTTCAGCCTTCAGCCTCTGAATTATCCGAGTCAACTCCGAAATCTCATTCCTGGTGTTCTTCAAGTCATCCCCATGTGTCATGGCTGTGGTCTGAAGCTCTTGAAACTGAGCGGCAAAGCAATACAGAGAGTATTAAACATTTTCATATGAAAACTCCCAAGAAAGTATTTCAAATTTAAAGCATTTTGCCATTGAAATGGTGGGACAATTCCAATGCAACTGTCAATTTGTTTTCTACCACGTTATTGAAATGTATGAAGCTGTTGCCGTTTTTCTACATATTTTTGACATTTTAATAGAAGAAGCTAAATAAAAAAGTGGGAGAAATACGGCCCCCTTAAATTGCTATAATCGTCACATTCATGTCAAATTTACTAGTAATCATGCAATGTTTGAACAAAGGATTGTAAGTAAAAAACTTCCAAGGCACCCAACTGACAGAAGCACCAAAGTCACATTTTCAAAGCGGATTTGCTAAGTGTACAAGTCTCATTAGCAGTCTAGGGGATTTTGGTGCCTAAGTCAGTGGGATGCTTTTGGAAATGGGTCTCTTGGGTCTCCAGAGTTGTTCCATGCTGTAAATGAACCTGGCATGCTATGGTTCATTGAACCTAGTGCTATGACTTTCAGTTCACAAATTCACAAATCTGTGCTGGCTTTTTCATTCTGAACACTTTCTTATTAAATTTACCTACATTTCATATCTATTTAACAAGAAAAAAGGTAGTGTTCTTTAGCAAAGTGCTCTCAACACTCTGCCTGCCACAGGTGAGATAAGACTGATGCACAATGACTCAATATACTGCCATGTACCCTCCACATGGCTATGATGATTTACCTTGCTCTGGTACCAAGCCTCTGCCTCTGCCCGGCTCCTGTTAGCAATGTCCTCATACTGAGCTTTGACCTCAGAGATGATGCTGTTGAGGTCCAGGTCTCTGTTGTTGTCCATTTGCAGGATCACATTGGTGTCAGTGATCTGCCCTTGCATCTGATCCAGTTCCTGCAGGTAACACAGAGATCTCAAGGGGGTGTTTGCCAGGACTTAAACCCCACAGGGAGTTCACAAAGTAAATTAATAAAAAATATCCCAGAAGAGGGACTATCGCATTCAGCATTCATGCATTTTGCTTAATCTTGTCTGATCTCCATCCACTCAAAAGCAGGCCGTCATTTCTACATCAACCTCCCATTTCTGTCTGACCTTCTGCTGAGTTGAGAGTGGAGGATTTGACTAGATGACCTCTTGAGTCTTCTCCCTACCCTACTTTTATGGGATTCTGTGATTCTTTATTTTACAAAGACATCAAATCTTATTTTCAAGATCTCAAGTGATGACGGTTCCTCCTAGGCCCTCACTCAGTGGCGCTAAGGCTTCATGACCCTCCTTGTGAAAATGCTACATCTTAGTTTCAATCTGAAATTAGCTGGCTTCTGCTTTCAACCACTGAAGCTCATCACGCTCTTGTGCTAGATTAAATAGCTCTTCTGTGATCAGAAATATCTTCCCCTTATAGATACTTGGAGACCATGATCAAATCCCTCAACTTTTCTTGAATACATGGAAGAGATGGAGTTGCTTCGTCTCTCTCTCTCTAAGCCATGTTTCGCAAAGACTGAATCAGACTTAGAGGGTTTTTTTCCAAAGTCCTTTCTAATGTGTGGACCCCAGACCTGGACACCATAATCCAGGAGGTGAAGTCACTGATTTCCTGCATAAACCAAAGAGCTCAGTGAAGAATCTCTTAACTTTGCCCCTGGGAAAAAGGCAACACAGACCATGGCAAGGAAACAAATAAGGACACTTACGGCCTTGAAGAACGCTCTCAGGAAGCTTATCTCATCAATGAGGGAATCTACCTTCACCTGAAGCTCTACTTTGTTCATGAAGCTATGGTCCGCATCCTAAAACAGCATAACAGACAGACAGAGAGCTGGTGCATATGGGGAGGGATAGATGGATAGATGCTTTATTAATGTCATTTGATGATTGCTCACCTTTTTGCTCATCACGAATTCATTCTCTATAGCAGTTCGCCTGTTGATTTCCTCTTCGTACCTGCTGGGAAAAGAGCCATGTTTGAATGACAGCTTCTAGGCTGGTTGGAATAACTACAGAGAGCAGAGGTAAGGATATATATATATATATACACACACACACACATCTACCACATATATGCATGTATGTATGTATGTATGTAGCAGTTAAACATGTTTTATTGATATGTTACAATTTTAAAGTAATTTGGAAGCCTACCAGTTCCTCAATCACTATAAAAAAATAAATCTTAAATATCTATATATTTTGGTGTTAGACCGATAGACAGATAGATAGACAGAATATATGGGGATAGATAAATAGCAAGATAGACAGATATATAGACAGACAAGAATATTGTATAAATAATAATGAGAGACGGCACTGCACATTGATGGTATGAGCTCAGGTTCCTGCAGCCTACCAATATGGAGAAAGAAAAAGAGAATATGCTGTTTATTTTTATAAGCTATATAAATCTAATTGTTTTCCAGGGAAGTAATGAGAATGCCTTAAAGTGCAGGTGCGAATTATAATATACACATGGGTTATGATGTGAATTATGACCAAGAAAATTCACATGAAAGTGGAGAACATTTTACTAGCCTGTAAGTACTTGAATTAACTACTCATCTTGCTTTCATGGTTATGAAAATTACTCTGCTATTGACCACAAGCCAGAATCCCTCCAGGACATCTATAGAAGGTCTTAGCCACAAAACCTCTAGCCATTATATAAGGCCGGCTTTCATACTTACTTCTTCTTGAAGTCTTCGACAAGGTCCTGCAAATTCCTCAACTCTCCCTCCAGCTGCCCCCTGTTACCCAGCAGGTTCTCAAGCTGGCACTGGAGGTTGTTGATATACGCCTCAAACATGGGCTCGAGGCTGACCCGAGTGGTCGTGGTGCCTTGCAACAGGTCCCATTTGGTCTCCAGCACCTTATTCTGCTGCTCTAGGAATCGGACCTGAAACCCAACAGGCAAAGAAGATGTTAGCTGCTGCAAAACAGCTCCATCTCATGGAACCGGACTCGTGATGGGCTAAGGTGACTGGAACCGGCTCCACTGACGTCCGTGGAATGACTTCCCATTGTGGGAAAAGAATCGACAGCCCTTCTCAATTCTCCTTGTGAAAGCAAGAAAAAAGGAAGCTATCACATCCAGATGTGACTGCCAGATCCCCAGCTGGTACAAGTGGGTACAGCTGCACAGAAGCCTATGCAGCTCTGCTGATTTGCCTCAGCTGAAATCAGTGAGGCAGCAGAATTTGAGGCAGTGCCACAAAATCATAGAAAAGGAAGGTTGGAAGGAGGTCATCTAGTCCAGGGGTGGGCAAAATGTGGCCCGTGGGCCAGATGTGGCCCGCCAAGCTATTCTATCTGGCCCGCAGGGCCCCTAAAAAATTTAGAAAATTAATATCAATCTGCCCTGGGCTGCCTGTCATGCAGCCCTCGATGGCTTGCCAAAACTCAGTAAGCAGCCCTCTGCCCAAAATAATTGCCCACCCCGATCTAGTCCAACCCTCATATAATGACAGATGATGAAACTGGCAGCAGGAGCTCAATCGGGTAGATTAATTGACACCAGCCAAGAATATAACTATACACAAGCATCCAGCCACATTATAGTGTGGGGCAGGCTATTCCAATCTAGCATGTCCGAGAAGAAAATCAAAGTTAAGGCATAACACAAGGAACATGGTTATCCCTAGCTAGCCACAAAATAACGATAGCCAGAGAGACAAAACACAAAAGAAATACACTTAAGCAGCAATGCTCTTGATTCAATTGGATGCATACGTGCACAACCTTCACACATAAGAAGTCCCATGAAAGCCCCGGTAGAATTCATGTGTTTGATGCACTTAAGTACCTTGTCAACGTAGCAATCAGGACTCACAGTAGAGATGATACCTTTTATTAGCCCAACAAAATTTTTGCAAAAAAAAAATTGTTAATTGCAAAAATCTCGTTGGTCTAGCAAAAGATCTCATCTCTACTACGAGTCCTGATTTCTTTTTCCAATACAGCTACAACCTGGATACCTTGTCAAAGTAGGTCATTTAAAGATAACATTCAGCTCCATAAGTAACAGAGAGCTACATCGGGGAGGAGAAATGTATTGTGTGCAATGACAGGTGCCCTTTTATTGGTACTGTTATGAACACCTTGGGGGAAAAAATAGGTACTGGCACAGACTTTGCGCTAATACTTAGGACATAGCACTTTGTGCCATAAGACCTCGGCCAGACCTGAGGTCCATATTTAGCTTGCCAGTTAGGACCCAGCGAGTAGCAATTAAGCAAGGACCTAACTTGTAACCAGGATGCTGCCATAAGATGCTTCCCAGAAGGACCATTAACTAGTGTGTGGTCTCACCTTGTCAATGAAGGAGGCAAATTTGTTGTTAAGGGTCTTGATCTGCTCCCTCTCATGAGTTCGCACTCTCTGGACCTCTGAGTCAATCTCCAGTTTCAGAGGAGCCAGAAGGTTGGGGTTGACAGTGACTTTTTGGATGCCCCCAGGAGGTGGAAGAGGACAAGCTAAGCCACCCCCAAAGCCTCCCATACCTGGCCCGCCAACACCTAACCCCCCACCAACACTGCCTGCCCACCTTCCATATCTGCCAGGCACAACTCCCCCACCTCCAAAACCAAGTCCACCACCCAAACCAAACCCACCGCCACCAAAACCAACGCCACCAAACCCACCGCCACCAAAACCAAGTCCTCCACCATGGATGCTTCCACCGCCAAAGCTGATGGGAATACCCCTGCTTCCACCTAAACCATGGAGGCTTCTACTGCTGAAGCCACCCCCAAAGCCACCACCACCAAGCCCCACATTTCCTCTTCCAATGCGGGACAAAGAAGCTGAACTAAAGCTGCCTCTGTTACCACCAGGAACTACAGTGGCAGCAGCAGAGCGAACACTGAAACTCCGACCTCCGCCCCCAGACCTGGAACTGAACTGCTGAAACATGGTGCCTGGTTGAAAGAGTGAGTGATGAAGAAGAGCAGAGAGAAAGAAAGAGAGAGGGAATGAGACAGAACCCCTCTGAGATGGAAGCTGGGGCTTTCCCTTATATAGCCTGGAGAGGCTGGGCTGGGCTGGGACCTGATAATGTGTTTAAATTGCTGATGGGTTTGGTTCTGCCTAGGAGCAATGAATCCTTTTCAACCCCACTTTCTCATACCTTTGAAGTGTATTAAAGCACAGAAATTGCTTGGCTTGCAGCTTTAAGGGTATGAAACCATGTACATTACCAACAAAGCCTGCTTTTTTTTTTCCCCCTTGCGCAGAGCATTTAATGCAAAACTATTAAACAGACCCACAAGGCGCCTCTGCTTTGAATCATAGAGGAATATTCTGCCATAACTTACTGCAGACGGGCATGTTCAAGACATTACCTTCTGTCCATCAGCAACTGGAAGCATATAAGACTGGGTGCAGCCTTACCTTGGGTTTGACACTGCAGCCTTAAGAGACTTCGCACCCATAAAGAACTGCCCCGATGACTTCGGTGGAATCAATCAATTGCCATTAAAGAATGGGGAAGCAATATGCCGTGGTGTGCTTTCAGCTAGTGTTTCCAATGAAGACTAACAGGATACAGTGCCCAAATATAAAGGGTATAATACATTTAACTATGGCATTTGACATGTCATTAAAAATCCCAGCCTCGCAGTTTAATCCTGAGAGTAGACAGTGCATCTATTTTGTGAGCAAAATTAGCAAAGAGAAAAACTAAAATGAACTTTTCTCGACGCTGCGTTTCAGATCAGTCAAAACCTTCCTTCCCTGTATTGTGGATGCCTTTCCATTCCAATTTCAACTATTTTTCTTAACTTGCATGAAAATGAGTATTCGTTCTACACGCTACAGGTGATAATGAACCCCCGCCCAATTAACTGGCCTTATTTTCCCACACATTGAGCTTCTTTTTTCTGCTAATTTTTTGCCTGTTGCTTCTGGGACTGTCTCCCCCTCCTCCAATTTCACAACTCTGCCTACTGTTCCTAAAATTCCCTGGGCGTGCTTTCCTCCTCAGACCTGAAGAAGAACGCTTGGCATTTGAAAGCTTGTAACTTGATCCAAGTGCACAGATAAGAGATATCGTCCTAAAAAAAATCCTCCTCACAGAACCAAAAAGACATTTATAATGAAAGATTTAATCCTTCCAGTCCAGTTCGGTCAAAACAGATCATTACATCACAGGCGGACTTTCAAGTTTGGTTTCCTTTTGATTTCTGGTCAGTGCACATGATTATGGGAGGGATCATTTAATCCTCAACGTATCATGCATCATCACAACCTTGCCTGCAGTATGCACGACTAACAGGTGTACGCTGGGACCATTGCAGGATCTTGCCCTGTGAATTTGGGGCACCTATTGCCCTCTGAATTCACTCCCATCAGATCAGGAGGCTGGACAAATCAGCACCCACCTCCAAGGGAAGCAGTGAAGCAAAAGCACGATGTGCAGCTTGCTCAGATGTATTTCGCCAGCAAAGGCAGGTCTCAGGACATGAGAAGTAACTGTATGTCATACAGTACCAGTTATATTTCCACTCCCTTCATCATTTTCATCCCAGGGCAGGTCCTTGCTCAAGGCAAGCCACCGCCTGCTACCTAGTGGCCAGACACTGAATGATGCCTCCTGCAGCTAGCCAGCTCCGGAGAACTGGTTGTTTCCTCACTCCTAACTACAGAGTATGGTGTCTACACCCTAACTCTCCAGGGCTTTACTTGCACCTAGGTATTTTATATCCACTCCACACCAGTGTAAAATGACCATACCAGGAGGCTAAGCCATGGTGAATCACAGCTGAAGTCCACAAGTTTGCTCAGATAAAGGGTGAAAATCACCCTGAGTTTACCAGTGACTTTTAGTGGATGCATGCTCAGAAACCAAGCACTGACTGAGGCCAAATGGGAGTTTTGCCACTGGCTACACTCAAGCTGAGGTTTGGCACCCACCATGGGAATGAAAGAGTCAGATGGTTTGATCTCGCTTGTGGTTTCATGAAAAAAAACACCGGGGAATGGAACAGAAATTACACAATGCCGGTTACAGCAAAAAGGCGGCATCCAGCTTTTTTCAAGAAACAGAGAGTAATAGCTGATTTATTCTGGAGGCACCTGAACAGCTCTAAGGGTGCCTGTAGATGTGCGGGGAGGCTACAGCACGTCGGAGCAGACTCGGTTAATCAAGCCTGCTGGAGCATGCTAATTAGCATCTTGTGTATCAGCATTCCCATGCTTCAAAATGACAGCAGGGGAACTTTAACTCAAGCTCATTTAATGACAGTGAGCACTTTAATTAGAGTGGTTTTTGGAGCTGCTCTAATTAAAGCCCCTTCCCCCCCCCCCCC
>NW_005842526.1:1070463-1076494 GCF_000455745.1 Alligator sinensis
CGACACACACACACTCCCAGAGCACCTGTAAAAACGCCCTAAGGGCCTTGCTACGCTGTAAATTTAGGTGATTCTGCAACTCTTAACCCCTGGATTGGCTGCACATTAACATATTGAAGTGTCTTAAACTGCTCATTATTCAGCTTAAAGTTATGCCACTGCAGGGCAGGATTATCTCTAATCTGCTTAATTTTACTCCTGTTCCATTAAAGTATGGTCACTCTCTCCAGCTAGTCCGTCCAAATTGAAGTCCTTCAGAATCCTAGGATGCAGCGGCACATCCTGTGTCAGTGCAAAGGGGCAGGCCGGGGCTAGGCACAGCGCCTTTTCCACCTGGTACATCGGGCACAGCGAGCTCCGCAGCCCCAGAGCGCTTGCCTGCCACAGTGCCTTCCACTGTCACCTGGACCAACTTGCTGCTCCTGCCAGCAGTGGCACAGGGAGTAGGGAGGGGATGAGCTCCAGAGGAAAAAAGAATTGTTCCCCTCGGAGTTCAGGCAGCACCTGACCAGCAGCGGTGCAAGGGGAAAGCTCCGGAGGAAAAAAAGGATCAGGCCCCTTTTTCCATAGGCTCCTAGCCCTGCCCCTGCTCAACAAGCCTGTAGTAGCAAGTCACAGTTGTGCAGGTGCAGGGCATATTAGGGATGGTTTTTTTGCCTGAAGGTGTGACTGCTCCACTAAACTGAACAACACTAAGCCGATTAACACTTGTGCAGCTTAGAGTGTAAGGTGTAACAAGACCCTAAATCAGTCCTGGAGATGAGCCAGGCAATCCAAGAGATTGCATTTGCTTTTGGACAGCCTCACAGCCACTGGAGCAAACAGATTTTCCCTGTGTGCACCTCCCATGCTCACTACACTTGACCACATACCTGCCATTCGACTGTCCCAGCTCCTATAAACAGCTTAGTAATGAGGCTTTTCCTAACTGCTGCTTTCTTTACCTGCCATTAATGCCTGACTTGCCCTGCTAACAATCACGTTTCCTGATATTTCCATGGCTAGTTGAGTATGAACTATAGCAGAGGTGTCAAACATGTGGCCCACAGGCTGGATCCAGCCTGTGGAATCACCCCTTCTGGCCTACGGGTGAGCTACCAGGAGCGCAGTGGAGCAGGATTCAGGAAGCCTGGGCCCGAGTCGATATGAATACTGGTAACAGCCCCCCAGCTCCATACTGCCACCCAAAAGTGTCTCTGTGCAGTCACATAACTCTGTGTGGCTTCTTGGCCAGAGCTCTGCATCACCAGGCAGTACACAGAGACACGGACATGTGGCTGCATGGAGCCAGTCAGGCAGCAGCATGGAAGTCCACCTGGTCAGCAGTGCCAGGTGGATGCACTGGCATAGAGTCATGTTTGGGCAGCATAAACCAGGGGCATATGCCAGCAAGAAGCCAGAGGCATGTGGGAAAGAGCTCTGGCTGGGCAGGCACAGGGCATGAAGCTGCACAGAGCTGTCATCAGGAGGCGGCGTGGATCCAGGAGGCTGCTGCCCATAGTCATGACACTGCATGCCCCTGGCTCCAGCTCCAAGCTGCTTCCTGAACCCCGCCACTATCCATCCAGAGCTTGGCACTGCCACACCCACCGGCTTGTGTCCCTGGCTCTGTGCTGCCCAAATGCAATTTCATGCAGCCACAAGTCCCCAGATCCACACTCCCACCCAGACCCACACTACCTCCCAAGTGTGGCCTCAATGACCCAGCCTGGGAGCCCTCCCTGCAGTCTAGATCTGGCCAAGGAGGAGCCCCTACAGTCTGGATCCAGCCCGGGGTGAGCTTGTCACCCCTGAACTACAGGAACCAAGGAACATAGGAGTGGAATGGACTTCTTGGGCTACCCCCTGTGTTCACAGGTTTCCACAAGGGTTTACAAGAGCATCTCCTCTGATCCTGCCCGCCCAGCTCATCCACAAAATGCCCTATGCAAAAGTCCTACTATACGCTTTGAGTGAGACCAGCACGGGGCCAGGCAGCAAAGTATCAATGTGCATTCAAGTTTCCTCTACTGCTGCCCCTGCCATTAACACAGGAGCCCAAATGGCTATGTGCCATCACACCTTATAGCAGAGGTGGGCAAAATACGGCCCATGGGCCAAATGCAGCCCACCAGGCCTTTCTATCCAGCCTGTGGGGCTCCTAAAAAATTTAGAAAATTAATATACATCTGCCCCTGGCTGCCTGTCATGCGGCCCTCAATGCTGCCAAAACTCAGTAAGCAGCCCTGCCCCCAAATAATTGCCCACCCATGCCTTATAGGAACAGTATATAAGGCATGGATAGTACATTGTGCTATTGCCAAGTTCCACACTAGATGCATCCTGGGGCTCAGACTGCCAGAGAGGCCACCTCAAATCTTGGCGGGACAGAAGTGAATGCTACTATCAGCCCTGCAACTCAAGGGCAGCAAGGATCTGTGCTGTAGTGCTAAAGGTATGGTATTTGGGGCTTGTTGTCCTCCAGACTCTGGGGTTGATATGGATCCTACATGGCCCCCAATCCTGTTCTTGCTCATACCCAAATGCATTGCCCTAGAAAACGGGAATCAGCTTCATTAGTTTCTTAGGAAGCTAATTTCATCACTCAGCAGCTGCCAACTTTGCCTGCAGCTGTGCTTTATGCCTAAGTAAGGTTTGCACCTTTGGACACAGGCAGACACACATCAAAAGGCTAATATTATGGCATGGCTGATCATAGCCAGATAATTGCAACCTCTTGGCAACGGTCTCAGAGATTGTGTCATGAGCTCTTTCTACCTAGCTTTGCTTTTGTTAAACTTGCTGTCCAAAAGCATGGGGAGGAGAGGACAGGGTAGGGGGAATCTCTCCACTGCAGGGTCTGATTCTCTTCTTTCTTCCTCACTTCCAAACTACCTACTCCATTGGGACTGACTCTCCATTCAGCAAAGGGCTTTCTGGTGCTCTTCTGCTCCAGCACCTTTCCCTGTTTGGTGAAGAAGGAGCTTCATGCCTCTGCACGTGCCCTGCTGTCAGGGGTGGGTCCAGAGGGCACGGCCACCACCCCTCTTCCTGCCCATGCAACAAGAACAGCACATGGGGACTTTTTAAATCCCTGAAGAAAGTCAGAATTCCCTCCCTTCCTTCCCTTCCATATTCAGAGACACATCCCTCCCTCTCCCTTCCCCATCCCGTCCCTTCCCATTTCTTCTTCCCTCACCTGCTGTTGCTGCTGTCCCCACTGTCCCAGGGTTAAGGGGAGATCCTCTCCCACTAGATGGGCTGCGCGGGGCCTGGGCTCAGCCTGAGGCAGCACCAGTGGGGGCCAAGATGGGCAGGTGGGTTTCCCCTCCCTTCCTGGTGTTCCCAGCTAACTTAGGAGCAGTGCAAGTGGGGAACCCACCCACCTGCCACTGCTGTCCCAGGCAGAGCCCAGCCTCTGCACAGCCTGGCTGGAGGGGGGCAGGAGCCCCTGGGAAAGTGGGAACAGTGACAGTGGCAAACAAGGTGGGGAGGGGAGAAGGGAAAGGGACATGACCTTAAGCAAGGAAGGGGAGGGCATTCTTACCTGCTGGGAGACTTTTTAAAGTCCCCACTTGCTGCACCCATAATGCAAGAGGGGAGAAGCCTGGGACCAGGGGCTACAGTCACCCCTGCAGCACCAGTCACTGCTCCTGCACCTCCTTTTGTCAACTCCTGGATCTGCTTCTGCCTGCCTCCATCCTCTGATGTAGAAGGTGGATGGGAGAGTATCCAAAACCCACTGTGCAATGATTATTCTTTTCTTTCCAAAGGTCATGGGAAGCAGCATAAATTAGAACTTGAAAATGTGACTCGGTGTACTCTTAAGGTCCAAATAGTTTAAAGATGAAGAGGAAAAGAGGTTCTTATTTTTACCAGCTCATGATTTTCATGGGATTTGGCTTATACTTTGTGTACTGTTGGGGGTGGCTGTGCAGAAACAGACACCGGTCCATTGAAGTCAAAATGCTAGGATGATTTAACGGCTGGGCCTGTTGCTTCCACATCTGTGTGCAACTTATATGTAACCCATAAAAAAATAAGTATCGGTCCTCAACTGCTTCAGTGCAGCAATGGCAATTTATTCCACCTGCAGATGTTGCCCAAGATTACCAATAAAACTTTGTTATGATGTCAAGCATTGAACTACAGGTGTGATTTATTGGCTGCCCCAGGAAACAAACTATTTAGCCACACACACAGCAAAGCAATAAAGCTTTGTAGTCAACACACATCCAACCCACAAAACATCACATACAGGATATGCTCTTGTGCCTGACTGATTTCATTTCTGTCCTGAATGGATGAGGGATATGATTTTTTTTTCTTCTTAAGCATTTCAAAAAGAAATGCAAGTAATGCTTTTTTATTGCCTTTGAGGTTTTATATTTGCATGTATACTTTCCTTGCATGATGCAGCTCCTGAAAAGGGAGTACCTATTCTCCCTCAGGACCTGTTTCAAGTCAGGGAAGTGGTTGGTTACTTTAGGTCTAATTAAATTATTTTAAATAGTTATTAAGGTGGTAATTAGGAATGCTGGATCTAGATCAGCCTTCAGTAACCCTCATCTGGAAATGATTGCCATTAAGTTTCCTGTTGGAGAGGGGGAAAGGCATTGGACAAGTCTTATTGCTTGCCAGCTTGGCTGTGTCTGATCTAGAGAGGGAAATTAATTAGGAAAGGTTTGCAAAGTGCTGTAGTCATTTAGGGAACTATGTGAATTATTATTACATGCTTTTCCATACCTTCACCAGAGTATCCTCTTTTTCAGTATTGCCAACCCACCATGTCAAAAATCATGAAACAAACGCTTAAAAATCAAGAGATTTGGCATGTAAATCATGAGATACTGTTGTTGAAGTGTGTGTGTATGGGGGCGGGGATTTTGTGAAGTTGTGGAGGGGCTGGAGGGGGGGGGGGGGGGGGCCCCGGGGGGGGGGCGAGCTGTGGTTTGGGAGTGAGGGGCAGACAGATGTAAGCACACAGACAGACAGCCCCCACAGCTCTGTTGCATGACTCCCCCCGCCCCAGGACCCCATTCACCCTAGCCCCTCCCCCACTCCCTCCCTCACCATGGGAAGCCTCAATCTGCCCCACCCCTCCCCCCCGTTCTGTCGCCCTGCGCCCCTTCCCCTCCACAGACTTACCAGCTTGGCACTCTCTGCTCTCGCCAGAAGAAAAAATCCCAAGATTTGATCTGTCTATCAGGAGATCATGAGTCAGCGTTCATTTGACTTGGAAATCAGGAGTCTCATGATTTTTTCATGAGAGTTGGCATTACTGTCTCTTTAATAGTCATAGTGATGCCAGCTACAATGGTACCACCCACATACACACTGGGTTGCATATTGTGTTTTTTGTGTGTGTTTTGATATGGGCAAGATAGCCCCTGTTGTTCTGGCCACATGCTCAGCACATGGCAAGCTGGGGCCTGTGTCTGAGCAAAATATGTAAAACCCTCTGTCCACCTTGGGCAGAGGAAACAGGGATTTCAGGCAGATTGGTGGGGGAAAAAGGCTAAAATGTGGCTCTCCCTGATTGGACAAGGCTTGGGTGATGTCACACCAGGTATATAAGAACCACTCGCTAAAGCACTCTCTTTTTTTCCTGGGGCTGCTAAGGGCTGTAGGGCTATGTTAGGAGCCAGAAACCCTGCTTCCCGTGGGGGGTGGTCTCCCCTCACCTTTACTGAGAGGCCAGCAAATGCTTTCTGATGGGAAAGCTTCTGGTACAGGGAGAGAAAGTCAGAATAGGAGTTTGAGACTCCCATTTCCTTTCTCTTTCCCCCTTTTTTAAACTGGGTTAATGCCATGGGGGTATTAATCCCTGAGCAAACTGCCCAGGAATGGGTCCTAGCTGTTACTGGCTGCACCAGTCTTAAGTGGGGTTTACACCACGGGGGTGTTAATCCCAGAAGCAAACTGCCCAGGAACAGGTCTCAGCAGTTACGACTACAGGGGCCTGGCCCCCGCTGTTTTGTATGATCCCCACATGGGGTATAGCTGAGACGGATGTCCAAGCTGCAACTATTGGCCTGGGTCTTTTTTTTTC
>NW_005842526.1:1076504-1087340 GCF_000455745.1 Alligator sinensis
CTACATCTATAGTGTTTCAGCCTAGCTGCATCGCTGAACCCCAGCTATATGTTCAGGCCTCAGTGCAGTATAGGCCTGGCCAGCTTTTGCTACCCAGTTCGGGGCCAGTGAAGTAGGCCTGGCCTCTTCTCCAAAATTAGTTTTTTTTTTCCTTGCAGTTTCTGCCTAATAGAGTTGGAATTGGGAGTAGGACTGTAGGGGTGAAGCATGCTGTCTGGAGCCAAGGTGAACCCCTCAAATCCACCCCATGGAAGTGGGAATTGCCCTACAGCATCGCAGCGGTGCTTTGCAACAAAGAAGGACCCACATTCCCCAGCAGCTCCCTGCACCCCAGCAAACGCAAGAAGCAGCTCAATGGACTTGGCAGCTCAATTGCTAAAGGGTAGGTATAAGGGTGCAAGCCCCTGGAACTGCCTCGTGGGTGAGCCCCAAGTCCCAGACTGCCTGGGCATGGGTGAAGCCTCCCCAAGAGGGTACAATCTATGAACTATGTCTTGTTGGTAGTGTTTTAAATTGTATTTAGCATTTTCTTTGTTTTTAGTAATAAATGTGCTCTCCGTGTTTTACACTGCTTGCAAGGAGGGGGTTTTGTTTATGCAGGAGACCCTACTCATTTATTTAGGGTTTCCCAGGTGATCTGGGTGGGGGCTCGAGCCAAGGTAAAATATATTTAGGCCCCAAAATTGAACCTGGCCCTGGTTGCTGGCCACCGGTGCCTGGCAGAAGGGTTACACAACTATAGCAACAGTAGTCATAGTATTAGCATGTGATCAATCCTTGGATCAAATCCAGGCCCCCTGCAAAGCTGGAAGGTAATGCCAAGGTTTCTTAGGATACAACCACCTTCCCACATCAGACTATGCCACAGATAAGCACCCCAGGACAGCTCTATCCAGTGCTATTGCCACCCTTCTAGAGGACAGTATGCCATATCCCACCTAAGAGGATCTAGGACATTACCATGACCTGACCAGATCTGCCGCTTGGGAAGTATCTGGGTGGAGTAAACCTCCAGAAGGTATTCTTGTCAAAAAGGCCTCGCAGAGTTTCCTCACTTCCTCCCCTGTTAGCTACAGCTGGTAGGTGTGTACAGAGGCAAATGCACACCGAAAGTTTATGCTATTATTTTGGCAATGTCTCCTAAATGCCCTGCAGCCTCTGTCACTCCTGCCATTGCCTTTGTAATATGCCAGGCTCTTCATTCCCTTCTTAGGAAACACAAGAGTTCAAATCTCCAAGCCCAGTAAAGTTCACCCTGCCAGCTTTGGCACCTCAAAAGGGAGAGCTCGTGCACCCCCTGACAGGCTGCGCTCCCAGTCTGGTGACGGGCAGGTGGGAGCACTGGTGTGCCCCCTGCAAGCGCCAGTGAAATCGGCAACTGCCCCCACCTCCAGTCAGCGAAATTAGCCGCAGGGGGATCCCCCCTCCCCCCGGTTTTTGACTGGCCTCTGGGGGGGCACATGCCCCTCCCCCCCCCGACTAAGGCGGCACCAGTCGCCCATGTGAATATTTGTCAATTGGTTGTACGCAATGTCAAGCTCTCCCATTCTCCTAGTATTTACTGAATTTATAGTAGGTATGTTTAATAATTTATTTTGAAATACTTTGGTTGTGCTGTCTTACTGTATTTTACTTATTAGTTTAGATTTTATTGTTCTTGTTGGTTTTATTTTATTGTTAGAATACCAAAAATAATAAGTATAATTACAGAAAAAGAAAAGAGATGCTTGAGGGGGACATGATAGTATTAAATGGTGAAGAGAAAGTCAATAAGCACTTTTTTTTTTTTACTAACTGTCACAATACAAGAACTAGGGGTCACAAAATGAAACTAGCAGGCAGTATATTTAAAATTAACAAAAGGAAGGTCTTTTTCACAAAGTGGGGAGTTAAAATGTGGAACTCATTGCCACAAGAATTTGAGGAACTTGACAATTTAGCCAGATTCACCAAGGGTTTGGACACATACTTGGAGGAAAGGGGCATCAATAGCTATTGAGCACAGGAGCAAGGGGCACAGCCCCTGAATCAGAGCTCCCTAGACCTTAAATGCTGGAGGCTGCAAGTGAAAGAGGAACAGTGGGGGGCGGGGAAAAACCCTGGTCAGACCCTGTTCATTCTCCGTTTCATAGAATCATAGATTCATAGAAAATAAGGGTTGGAAGAGACCTCAGGAGGTCACATCCAGTCTAAACCCCTGCTCAAATCAGGACCAGCCCCAACCAGATCATCCCAGCCAAGGCTTTGTCTAGCTCAGTTTTAAAAACCTCCAAGGATGCAGATTCTACCACCTCTCTGGGTAACCTGTTCCAGTGCTTTACTATCCTCCTAGTGAGAGAGTTTTTCCTAATGTCCAAATTAAACCTCCCTTGCTGCAACTTGAGCCCATTGCTCCTTGTTCTGTCATGTGCCCCCACGATGAACAGTCCTGCTCCATCCTCTGGAAACCCCCTGCAGGGAGTTAAAGGCTGCTATTAAATTCCACCCTCAGTCTTCTTTACTGCAGGCTAAATAAACCCAGCTCCCTCAGCCTCTCCTCATAAGTCATGTGCCCCAGTCCCTAAACCATTTTTCAGCCTCCACTTTCTGTCACTGTGTGACACAGAAGACTGGGCAAGATGGACTTATGGTCTGACCCAGTAAATGGTAGTTCTTATGGTTTTTCATGACACTCTACATTATTTTGAAGCCATCACAGGACTTTAAGGGAAGCCTGACTCATGAATCTGGGATGCTTGGGTTTGGCAGGCAGGAATGAATGAATGAATGAATGAATATCAGAGGTTCACCAGCTGGTCCAAACTCAGTAATTCCTAATAAAGACCATACCCACAGTGCTGTTGCATCAAGAGCCCACAAAGAAGGAGGATAACTTAGTGAAAGAAGATCCCAAGCACCACTTGCTTTAGCTTGGAGGTCCATGCACCATAGGAACTGGTACTATGCCACACTCCTGATAATAGCTTCAATACAAAGCACCTTGCCTCTGTATCAGTGTTTCCCTCCAGATTTGTGTTCAGAAAAAAAAAGAAACATCATCAGTGATGATTAATCTGATTACAGGGATGAGGCTGAGAATGGGGATGAGGACAAAAAGAAGGAACAGGCAAGGGATGGCAGCACAGTGCAGTCCATGTGATGTAATGCTTTGCAATCAGCATTGTCACCCATTGTTTGTACAACCAAGACTTGAATCCCTAAAAGATATGGTCAGCAGATAGAGCTGTCCTCCTGACAGATAAGAGAACAGGTACTAAAATAACTGAGTAATCTCACTGTTTTTCAGTTGAGAAGCATCCCATAGTCCTGGGTCTCTACTGTGCAAGTAGAGAGCTTTCTGTCTTAAGTTAAACGGGTGGCAAAGGGTGGGGTTGTTGCATTGCTGCCGTTAGAAGCAAAGGGCATGTGTAGACGGAACAAGATTTCCCATTTATGTCAACACAACCGCATTTGTGTTTGCACAACTCGGGATTTCCCGCCGCTTTAAAGTCCATTTAGCGTCTTAAACTAACACTACTCGGAGATATTTTAATATGTGTCGCTTTCGAGTTACGCCGCTCCAACTGTGGATTTTGTTCATGCAAACAGCCAGAGACTCCAAAGACTTCTAATTAATCCCCTTTGCCACAGGGGGGCTCTGTTTTTCTGCCTTTAGCCAGTAGGTGCCGCTGTGTGTTCTTTCTTACCCTCCTTCATTCCTCCCTCCTCCCTTACAGCACACAATTCAGGCAGGTTGGGACAGGTCTGCTCACACCTATTATTATTAGTATTAGTATTATCATTATTTTAAAATGGGGAAGAGAAGTAATCCTTAAATTTTCTACACCCTCTTAATTATTCAGGCCCCCCCTGCCACCTATAGTGTATGTCTTCCCCCCTGCTCATGTACCCTCCTGTTCTCCCACCCTCCCCCCGAGGTACCCTCCACCAGCGACCCCTGCACACCCAGTTGTGTACTGCCTCTGCAGTGGGCATAGCTCCCGGCAGCAGCTGTAGCATCACTGTAGTGTTAAGGTCTTTGCAAGTAGTTTGCATTTCTGTCATGGAGGACACTGAGGATGCTGACTTTGGCTATCACCACTTTCTGATGGGGGGACAACACAGTGTAGGTCATGGTGCTTCTTTTCACACAAGAGCCAGAAACACCACCACGGCCACCAATAGAGTGAGATCCACCTCCACAACTGTGTCCGCCACCACAACTCAATCCTCTGCCAGAGCTAAATTCACCACCCCCTCCAGAACTGAATCCATCTGATGAGCTGTTTGTGATGCATCTTCCACTGCTGGAGCTAAACCCACCTCTTCCATTTCCACCGCCTACTCCACCTCCTGAGATCCTGGTGGTTCAACCTGCCACTGCTGCAAGGGCAGGAAAGGAGCTTTGTGATTCAAGCAGCAGCTGCCTATTAATTCCAAACAAGACCTGATGCAGTTTCTCAAGGGATAAAGCAAATACACAAGAGGGGGAGATCAATTATGTATATAGTGAAGTGGGGTGGAGTGATATTAGGAAAAACTTTCTCATGAGGAGGGTGGTGAAGCACAGGAATGGGTTACCCAGAGAGGTGGTGGAATCTTCATTCTTGGAGGTTTTTAAGGCCCAACTCAACAAAGCCTTGGTTGGAATGATATAGTTGGGGATGGCCCTGTTTTGAGCAGGGGGTTGGACTAGATGTGACCTCCTGAGATTCCTTCCAACCCTCATTTTCTCTGATTCTATGAAAGCTGGAACCCATTAGACTCCTTGGTTGGACTCTGAAGGGGTGTGCTCTGCTTCCTGCTTTGCCCCACAACTCCAGCATGGCCCTGGGCAAAACCTGCACCTCAAAAAAGGAGGTGAGAGCCACGAACACATGACAAATGATGAGATGCTTGGTTTCTTTGGCAATGGGGAACAAATATATGCCTTGACCAGTCAGGTAGAGAAAACTTCTGGGTTTTACAGCAGACAACCCTGCACCTTTAAAGCTATGGAGTGCCCCGAGCCACAAAAGTCTGACAACACCCTACACTTTATGGTGATTGCTTACGCACTACAATCCATCCACTGCTGACTCTGTACACCAGTCCTATAACCCAGCGATAAGAATGATTGAATGCAACCCCAGAGGGTTGGGTTGAGTCCACCTTGAAGCAGCTTCCTGTAGGTGGCAATCAAGGGCCAGCTTGACATTCAGCAGCTCCTGATACTCCTTCAGTGCTTGAGCAAGCTCCTCTTTGGCTTTGTGGATGGCATGGTTCAGCTCATCCAGTTTTTGACTGGCGTCCTTGAGGGCGAGCTCTCCCTTCTGCTCAGCCTCAACAATGGCCAACTGCAGTTGGGAGCACCACAAGGAAAACAAAGCCACCTCCACAGCTCACAGTAGCAGAGGACAGATGGGGCTCTGTATCCTCAGCATTTGTCCCATTCTTGCACATCTTCCTACCTAACAGCCATCCTAAGTCATCCAGTTTGTGACTTGTGATGCTGATCAGACAACACTGGTAGCTTGTCTTGTTAAACTTCATTTGTTCAACTTCCAAACCTAGCCCTAGGAGAGGAAACCAACAACAATCTCTGGGTGAGACATTTCTAATATGTGCTCAAACTTTTGCAAGCCAGAAAGGGCCTCAAAGCATCCAGCCACTACACTAAATGTCAACCAATGCAGAATTTCCATTCTGATTACAAAGCACTTTTTAATTTTAAAAGGTCCTTTTTCACTAGCAAAAAATCCATCAGATCTACTGTTAGTCCAAACAAAAGGGTAGCTAGCATACATTAAGGTAGACATAGGCAAAAGTTAGTCAAACACTTGTGAACTGAAAGAAAGCAGTCTTTTTTTAATCAAAAAAAGAAAACCATGATGAAATTTCTCATGCAAAAATGGTTTTGCTTTTGTTCTTTCCCAGCTTCATTTGTTTGCCCAAAGCTTTAGTTGGTAAGATGTGTTTATCTCATTTTACATCTATGAAACACCAAGCCTAATTAAGGGCATTATACAAAAGGCAATATAATAACAATTAAGATAATTAATAGCTTCTCTAATTCTATGTCTTATAAAGAATCCTCCCAATTCCCTGTTTCATTGCAATGAAATTTATTGTGTTGCAATGGGATGCTCCTCTACAGTATATATATGAGTCACCAGGCCAAACCAGGTGGAGTTAGAGCAGTTTGTTCATGTTTGGATTGGTAAAGTTGTTGATCTTGCCTTCATACTCCCCTTTATGAGTAAGTCCTATTCTTTACCCAAGATCATCATCCCAAGTCTTCCCCTTGCTCAGATGCTACAGCCATGTGTAGGTCAACAGATTATACATGGTGCAGAGAAGGAGTGTCATGATGAACGCCAACCTTGGCAAATTGTTTCACTTGTGAATGGTGAGAAGGCCTATCTGCCCTGGATTAAATCCACATAGCACAGGCAGGGTCATTCACACCCTTCATTAGATGCTAATCAGACCTGCTCTTCAAATGGGAGCGCTGGAATTCTACATTTGCATCATTGCAGGTCCTAGACCTGACCCTCTCGTATATCTCCACTGCCCAGTCACAAACCCACCTGTACCTCCTCCAGGTACAAAGCAGCCAGGAAGGCACCTGGAAGTTGTCTGCTTGCAAAAAGAATGAACATTTACATGCATCTTTGAAGCAACTTCAAGACCATAATTATAATTGTACAGAAGTGCTTCTTGGTCTGTTATGCCAGGGACTGCATTTACAGAGAGCACGGGGAAAAGGGCTGTATGGGAATAGAGATGTCAAAGTCACAGGAAGAACATCTATGAATCTATGAACCCACCAGCTGTGGAAACCCAAAGCAGTGGCTTCAGCACTGGCCCACCATGCCTTCCCTTGTTTGCTTCACTGAGCTTTCTCTTGCAGGCAAATCTTCTAAGCACCCCAAGTACTTGTCTCAGCCTTTTTCATGGCACTTCCTCATACTCAAAAATAACGTCTTGCATAAAAGTTCCCTTCCCCTAAGGAACATTACACCGACTAGCAGCCTTCAGAAGTGCACGAAAAAACACTTGCCTCCTTTGGATTCTGTTCACAACTCCATGTAGTATCTCACAAGAGGACCTGGTATCCCAATGTGTGAACCATAATAAATGCCTCTGGATACCTCACTCGGGTGCTAAAGCTGGTGCGCAGGCACTGATATGTCCAAGAAACAATTAAACATCCAAACATAGATTATGACTAGCCCAAAAATTCTGGGCCTGCCCAGGCCGAGGATCTGACATGGGCTCTACTAGATTTAAGGGGAAACATTCTGTGCACTCGGGCAAACTAGTCATTTAGGGCCTTTATGATTTAGGTCCATGTCCAAATGCTCCAGCATTTTAGGACTGTCATCATATTTTTGGTAGAAGACCAATGGCAGATGCTTAAATGGGTGCTGTGGCATTTACAGCTAGGTGCCTATAGCCTCCAGGAGCTGATCCCACAACTGAAGATAGCACACACCTGGGCTTCACCTCCTGCATTATTGCAGCTCTATGCAAGTGCCCAGTGGGGTCTCCTCTACCAGCTGATTAAGCCAGCATTGTGGCCACGAGACTTGCACTGAGCAGCTGTAACTGAGTTTTGGCTCTGATTGTTTTTTCTCTCAATCCTTATGGAATGATCCTTTTCTTGCCGTGTTGCAATTCAAGCCAGTTTTGACCAACAGAAGATGCTTATAACTAGAGCAGGCTGGGTAGTTTCTGCAAAATGAAATTCTTCTTAGAAACAAATTTGATTTTACTGAATGTCCACCATTTTGGGTTGCGCCAACTCAAATGAAAACATTTTGGTTTGTCAAGCTGAATAAAACCTGTTCTTTTTTTTTTAGATTCAGTTGACATTTAACTTCTTTCTTGAGCTGCTACAGGTCCTGAAGGATGGGATTTGGCTCCTGTTCTCCATGTGCCAGGCCCCCTGGCTGGGTTACTTCTTCCGTAAGACTTTTGACAAAGCTTGAACTGTCGTGCTCAGCAGTTGCTCCATAGCTCTGGGACTCCCTCCCTCTGTCTTGAGAGCCTCAAAGGCTGTGCCTAGACATCTTTCAGGAGTCCTGTAAGACCTTCCTAGTTGGGCAGGCATTTAGCAACCCAGGCTAAGCTGCAATGTTATTTGGGGGCCTCTCTTTTATGTTGATGTTGTAGTTCCCTTTTAAGTTGTTTTGTCGCTCTCCTTTTTTATAGGTTATACTGTTCCTGTATCCTCTTGGCCCCTGTTATGAGTGGGACACCATGTGTAACTGGGCTCACTGCTTCACTTACCCAGGAGCCATGCTGGACTCCCACTGTCACTGGCAAAATCACCCCGGTGCAGCTGGGAGCCAGTCCCTTCACCAGGGACAAACAGTCTCCCAGGTGCAGCTGGATCCCTGCCCAGCCCAGCATGGAGTTACACTGGGTCTCTGCTGCCATTAGCCAGTATGCCTGAGAATAAACCAAGAAGTAACGGCAAGTCCTGGCTTCTGGTGATCCCCAGCTGCTGCCACCCATGTGGCCAGGGAGCCAGATACAATTAGCCCCCCAAGAGGCCCAGAGGGTTGAAATGTGAGAGCGCCAAAGTCCATCACCCACAAGAGGGGAGTGTATTGTCTCTGTAAAAAGACAGCAGTGCCTTTCTGTGCAGAGGCATAGAAAATGACCAGGAGCAATATGAACTTGGGTCTAAGCCCAGGGAGTACTTCAAGATTGGAGCAAGCCAGTGAAGGGTAGTCAGCAGAGAAGGGCCAACCATGCAACCTATCCATGTTGGGCTTGGGACACAGGGGTGAGACTCTGCATGCTGGGAGTGGCTATGAGGCCTCTCTTGGCGATCCATGTATTGAGCTAATGGGCTGATGATAGTGGTGCCAGCCAAAAGGATACCACGAGGGAAGCCACGGATTTGATAGAGCCAAAAACAGTATACACTAAATTGATAAGTCTTATAAAGGGGAGTGAGTTTATTGAGAAAGGATCCCTAAATTGAGGATGCTTAGGGACTAAGTGATTGATGTGAAACTCTTGTGTTGAGTAGCCTTAAACAGGGCCACCTTTTCTAATATTTATTGAGAGCATGCATAGAAAACAAAGGGACATAAGTAAGAAGGAATTGCTCATGAAAAGCTCATGATGGGAAAAGGCCTGAGGCACAGTTGGATGACTGGTCAGGTCACCAGTCAAGTGACTCCGATATACAGGTTTCCCTCAATATACACAGGTTCTGTACATGTGAATTCACTCTTATGCAATGACTCTTTTTATACCCCACATTTGTTATATGCGAGGTATATTCACTCTTATGTGATCGGCTCCAGGGCTCTGTAGTGCAGGCAGGTGGTGTTGGCTGTTCCTGAGGCCATTGCAGCAGGGGCTCGGGTGAGAGGGGAGAAGCGGAGGCCTGGGGCGCGGCAAGGTAAGTCTGTAGGGGAAGGGGCAGGGGCAGGGGGAGGGGTGTGGCACAGGCCATTGGCTGCTCTCGGGGCTGCAGCAGGGAGCAAAGCAGAGGAAATGGTGAATGGGTGCAGGGCATGGGATGGGGGGGGCGCAGCCCTTGCTGCTATGCGCACCCCAGGAGGGCTGCAGGCTGGGGGGCTGTGCCGGGCTCTTCACAGGGGGTGCATGCCCTGAGATCTGTGCATGGGAGGACAGCAGGCTGCTGCTACAGGCTGGGGCCAGTGGCGACACCGGGCCCTTCCCGGCACACGGAGGTTGCACTAGGAGGGCAGGTTCCAGGGGGGGCTAGTCAAATTTTGGGGTGGCAGCAGCCCCCCTCCCATCTCCACAGCCTGTCCTGAGGGCCAGGAAGAGCCTGGTGCCACTGCCAGCCCCAGCCTGCAGTGGCAGCCTGCTGTCCTCCTGAGTGCAGATCTGGGGGCACACGCCCCATGGGAAAAACCCAGCATAGCCCCTCAGCCCACAGCCTTCCCAGGGTGCACATAGCAGCAAGAGCTGCACCACTCCCCCCACAAGTCCTGTGCCCTGCACCCACTCACCGTTTCCTCTGCTTTGCTCCCTGCTGCAGCCCCAGGAGTGGCTGACGGACTGTGCCAAACCCCACCCCCCGCCCCTTCCCTAGTCCCAGCCTTACTCCCTCCCTCAGCACTGAAAGAATGTATCCCTATTTGTTATGTTATAAACTGGGTTCCCTTTATGCAAATTTGATTTATGGGCACTTTTCCTGAAACACACGTATGACATAAATTGAGAGAAACCTGTAGTTGGAAGATCATAGGTCCAACCTGGAAGGTGTGGTGAGAGCAGGATGTAGGGGAGGTGGAGCCCTGTGAAGAGGACATAACCCCTTTGCCAAGAGAATGCTGTTTCCTTTTGCTTCACCATTCAACTTCTCTTCATTTGTTTCCATCAAGGCATCACATAAGGGAGTGAACAGTGGCTTGCAGAAAGGGGTATGAGATGCATAGCACCCATTGACAGTTCCCTTATTGTAAGCCACCCATAGCCTTTGTTGGGAAGGGTGCCTTATAAATGGAATAAATACATAAACACATGCACCTAGTTCGAGGGTTGGAATTTCCATTCAGTAACATTATCAGCACAACAGCCCAAAGCAACTTAAAGGGAACTACAATGTCAGCATAAAACAGAGGCCCCAAACAACATCTCAGTTTAACCTCAGTTGTTAAACGCCTGCCCAACTAGGAAGGTGGTCCTGAAAGATGTCTAGGCCCAGGCTGCAGGCTGCATGCATGCTGCAGCAGTGCATCTAATGGATCCCTGACCTGAATCCCTTAGGGTTGAACCCATGTGGTGCTATAGATTCATAGATGTTAGGGTCGGAAGGGACCTCAATAGATCATCGAGTCCGACCCCCTGCATAAGCAGGAAAGAGGGCTGGGCCTAGAGGAC
>NW_005842526.1:1087371-1101007 GCF_000455745.1 Alligator sinensis
TGCCTATCTAACCTCCTCTTGAAGACCCCCAGGGTAGGGGAGAGCACTACCTCCCTTGGAGCCCGTTCCAGATCCTGGCCACTCGAACTGTGAAGAAGTTCTTCCTAATGTCCAATCTAAATCTGCTCTCTGCTAGCTTGTGGCCATTATTTCTTGTCTATCTGATAACGTGGCCCATGAAGAATGGGAACACATGACATTCCAACTATGGTACCCATGAAGAATTACAGCAACTAAAGGGGACTCAGATTAATGTCAAGCCATGATGTAACAAAGCAATCTGTTTTGGGAACATCCAGACAAAATGCTAGTGAACTCTCTGTCTTGCAGATGTTTTCTGGTGTTTCGACTTTCAATACAGATTCACAAGTACAACAAAAATTCAAAAATAGAAGAAATTCCCCATCAAAAGAAATTTCAATTTGCACTACAGCCATGTAGGGATGTCTTTGGAAATTTGCCACAGAAGAATCCAGGACAGATTCTTAGGCCTTGAAGAAACTACAGTGATTTTCATAGGCTGATGTCCTGCATAATGCAAGCTATGAAACTTTCCTGTTCCTACAGTTTGACTTACAGGACACCCTTTAGAAAGTTTAGATTTATAGACTCCAAAGGAAGAAGAATCAATCTTCTTTGTTTCCTTGATAAATTCTTCCACTGCTTCATTGACTTCCTGTGCTATGAAGGTAATGTTCCCAATCATTATTCCATTATGCCAGAATGTGAGTGAGACACCCCCCCTCCACCCCCCGCCCCCTGATTTCAGTGGGTATGATTTACACCAGGGCAAAACTAAGATTAAGAGGAACCAAACCCAGTTGTTCTTTCAGGGAATTCAAGCTGCATTTTCTCTTATAAGATCAACCCTTCTCTTCTTAACTATCAACCAAAACACGGAACCAAATCCTCATTTGGGATAAGTCCATGACCTTCAGTTATATACCACTTATATGCAGCTGAGGATACTCCAGCCAACAACTATATTATATTCCTCTGCTCCAACCACAGAACAGCTATCGGTTTACCTTTAGGATCATTTCAAAGGCATGCTGAACTTGGCACAATGAGGACGCCCAGACATAGTTTGATTTGTCTGCTGTTTATTGAGAATAGTCCTACCCAGAGAAAACGGAACATACCAAGAGGAGAACAGTTAGGTAGATGCTCACAATACAGCATATACCACATCACATCACACAAACTTTAACCAAAACCATTTTGGTCTTTAAACACAATAAAAAGCCATGCACACATCAGATGGAATTGGAGGAATCCTCATGAATGACAGGAGAGAAGGGGAATTGATAACTACTTGTTTTGGGGAATACTGGCTAGAGTACACCTGGAGCTATCCAAATACTCCATCTGTCTAATTGTTCCAGATAGCAGATGTACTGAGCTCTCTAGACACCAGCAGGGAACTTTCCTCTTCCTCAATTCTGACTGGGCTGAACTGTTACTTCAACATGGGAAAGCATGGCCTACTGCTGTTTGTAAAGCAAGAAAATGCAGGACGTGCGATGCAGTAAACTAGAGCACCCAAGGAAATGTGGCCATTGAAGAAGACTCAGGAAAGAGAAGGGAAGAAGAAGTTTTATACACATTGCCACAGGGCAGTCACAACAGCTCAACAGATACAGCACAATGAGAGAGGCAGAGCGCTCCTCCCTTCATCCACCCTCTGCTAACTGCTAGCCTCCAGGGATGCGTTTCCTGACACAGCTCCCTAATTTTTCAATATTGCTTAGGTCTGAACAAGACTTTGGACCTTGTTGAAATCCCAGGCCCATGGTGGCGGTGTCCAAGAAGCTGGTGTCTTCTCACACGGCTCCCCCTAGGAACACGGGCAGTTGGCAGAAGAGGGTCTATGGAGGGCACTAAATGGCAAGGGGCACAGTTTGTTTCTTTTCTGGATGCCAGGATTAGATGGAGAGGAGCTATGCTGCAGCCAGGAGAGCAGAAGAGATATTTCCTGCCCTGGGAAGAAGGACTCCCAGGCTTAGCACCTTCCCCCTGAAGATTTGATGGTCGTGGTCGTGTTGCTTCTCCTGACAGATGAGGATCCACCTCCAATGCTGCCTCCACCAGAGCTGAAGCCTCTTCCGCTTCCAGAGGAGTAACCACCGCTGATCATGCCACCTCCGCTGACACAGCTGCCTCCGTACCCACCTCCTCCCATGCCTCCTCCTCCGATTCCACCTCCTCCAATGCCACCTCCAATTCCACATCCTCCTCCATATCCGCTTCCACCTCCGAATCCACTTCCACCTCCGAATCCACTTCCGCCTCCAAATCCACTTCCACCTCCGAATCCACTTCCGCCTCCGAATCCACCGCCGCTTCCTCCATGGCCTCCAGTAATGGTGGTCCTGCCCACCACCGCTGCAAGGGAAGCACAGGTTGGTCACCACTCAGAAGTCTAAGAACAAAGGTGCGGGGACTTGAATGCCTAGCAATACATAATGGCCATTACAGAAGAGATTTCTCTGAAACATGCTGGAATGAAGATAATCAATGGGATGCTATAATACCAGGACAAAAGTTATAGAGGACTGACAGAGTAGGTCATACAGGTGGGGAAGGGCATTCTGCATCAAAGACTGCATCGAATCCAATAGGGCAGATTTTTCAGCTGATAAGGAAGGTACCATAGGATCATTGTGAATAGGAGTCCCAGCTTTCAAAATTAAAAAATATGTCTTGGACCCCCAGACCAAGCCCCATCAGCGAGTTTGTGATACTAACGGAGTTGAGAATGGCTGTGACAGCAGAAAGCACAGCAATAACAGGAGACTGAATCAGAACTTCCTAGACCTTGTATGCTGGAGGCAGCAAGTAAGAGAGGAACAGTGGGAACACCCTACTCAGGTAGGCATTTAGCAACCACAGGAGCCCAGCTCCAGCAATAACCCACAATAAAGCAAAGAGGCAAGTACTTACAGACATTCACATTGGACATATCTTGACTCAGCCTGTGCGGGGGGAAAAAACAGAGGTCAGTCACCCAGCAAAAATAAGTCCTGCTGTCACTGAGACCCACCCAGCTGTGAACTTCACCTTGGTAGTGCATTGCAGTTCCCTGAGCACACTTTTATATCCAACTTTTATTAACTCCATTCAACTTTGAACTATTTCAGACAAAGAGAGTCTGGGCACATGAGCATTTACTGAACATTAACCACAATTAATGTGCAGTACAGGTGTTTGCTTACATGTGCACACCCATACGGTGCAGTAAATATGGTGACTTACACCGATTTGAGTGTATACTGGATACCTTCATCGTGCAAGTATCAAACTTGAGTCCCAAGTCAGTCCATACACAGCGTTAATGTGCTTTAACGCCTGCATGTGTAGACGCCAATGTATTTCAGCTTACTGCGCAGTAATGTACTGTGCAGTAAATTTAAGCCCGCGTAAATGCATGTGTAAATACGCCCTCTAATTCATATTTCTACAAAGGTCCTTCCAGTGTTGCGGTGTTGCCATTAAGGTCAATGGCAGCTAGGAGTCTCTTAATATGCGCAAATCCAGGATTATCCCTTTAAACAGAGTATAAACCCTCTAGATATGCTCACTGTGTTCTTTAAATTAGAAACTGCTAAACTTAAAATGTGTATTTTCACATCTTTTGTATTACAAACCTTTACCAAGTGCAGTAATATAGGTAGCTCCACTGCCATCATAAGAAGGGCAAAAAGTACACGGTTGCACATATCATGTGATACAGATTGAGATAAAAACAGGCCATCTCATTGAAATATTTCTTTTACCTCCGTTCATCTCTTCTCCAAATACGCAAACAAATAAAGCAAAGGCCATTTTTCAATGACCAGCACTTCACCATTTAACACAGGGCAGTGAACTGTAGAGTGAGGAATTCTTTTAGAGAGAGAGCTGGGAAGCAGCAGAAAAAGCAGTTCAGCCCAAGGGTTTCCATCTCAACCTCATCTAATATAATATCCTAGAGAAATGTCACAAAGACACAAGAGCACCATTCATGCGGGCCTTTCTTCCAGTACAACCTGTTCAATGCCCCCCTGAAACTCCAAAACAGCTCCCAGCACAATCCTGAACACAAAAACAATGTACGACTGATACCGAGCAGCACTTGCCATAGACACTGCAGCAAGTCTGGACGGTTTTGAGGGTATTATTAGCAGCTCCAGTGTTCTCACAGGGTTTACTGCATGGACTGATAGGGGCATCACTAGCTACTGAGCATGGGACTTAGGGGCACAGCCCCAGGATCAGAACTTCTTAGACCTTAAATGCTGGAGGCTGCAAGTGAGAGAGGAGGAGGGGAAAAAAACCCTAGTCAGACCCAGTCCACTCTCCCTTTCAGCATCCGCTCTCTGCCACTGGGCAAGATGGACCATTTACTGGACAACACAGACCCCAGTCTGACTCAGTAAATAGCAGCTCCCACGTTCTTGTGTCTGCTTCAAACTTGCACTCATTACACCTGTCCCCTCCACAGTGCAGTCTAAAGGGCAATGGGCCCTATGTTCAAGTGGGATCCGTCAACTCATCACTCCTTGAAGCTCTGGAAATACAACTGTTCTGCACCAGCTGAGAATCCTGCCTGTGTAAGGACATCCCACCTCGCACAGATCACCTGGGTATGGCACTCACCTGCCCTCCTCCCCTTCCAGCAGCTTCCTGTACATGGCAATCTCTATATCCAGGGCAATCTTGATGTTCAACAGCTCCTGGTATTCCTTCAGCAAGCGAGCCAGCTCCTCCTTGTCCTTCTGCAGGGCAGCCTCCAGCTCTTGCAGCTTGGACCTAGCATCCTTGAGGGCCATCTCACCCCGGTCCTCAGCCTCCGCAATGGCTGCCTGCAGCTGCTGATGCTGAAAGAGGAGAAGGGAGACATCTCAGTTTTCCTGCGGGGCCTACCCTCTGTCATAAGAGTTATGAAGGGTGGAACTTCGGGCAGAGAAAGAGTCTTACTCCACATGATCTTTGGAAATCAAATTCTGAAAAACTTTCCGCCCAATGTGGACCTGTTCTAACACACACTTATGGAAATCTCAGCTTTCCATCAAGTGTCTGTATTGACCGGTCCCCATCAAAACAGGACAACAAGGTGCCCAAGCTGTTCAGAGCTCACCCAATGCAAGGCACTCCTTACCAGGACCGTGGCCTGGAGGCTCCTGGCACCAGCCAGATCTCGACTGCCACTGCAGGTAGTCCCTGGGAATGCTATTGCTGGGCCCAGCCCCACTGCGGTGTGGATGAAGAGCCCACGGCCCTTACCTGCTTCTTCACGTTCTCAATCTCCGATCGCAGCCTCTGGATACACCTGGTCAGCTCTTGGATCTCTTGCTTGGTGTTACGCAGGTTGTCTCCGTGTCGTCCCGCCGTGTTCTGCAGCTCTTCATACTGAGTGTCACACACAGAACAACCTTTCAGCACAGCACCCGGAGCCCTGCAAACAACTTCTTCCTGGCTAGGTAGTCGGTGTGTTGTGGCTACAGGCAATAGTGCTCACCGATATTGTCCAATGACTGGGTAGGTGCTGAGCTTGAAGGTATATATGGGTTTATAGGCTGTGGGACACATACTGCTCTCAGTTATACCAGTGTAAATGGAGACAAGTCTCAGTTACTCCAGTGTACACCCACTGGTTTCCCAAGGGTTACCCCATGTTGGAACTGGCAGTGCCGGGATCAATTCCTAGATCTGTTATGGACATCCCTAGAGCATTCATAAATGGAGTTTGCTCAGGTACTGGGAGCCAGGAAAAACCACATGGATTGTTTATGGTTGAAAGAAGTCCACGCATGTGCATGAATGTCTCATATCCGTATCTCTTGGGCCTCTGCAGAATTCCTGCAGAAGCATGCACACCTGTGAGGGCAGCGGGACTTCCTATGTGGACATCTCACCATAAGCTAAAGGGAAAGTTTCCTTGCCTATGTCTTTGTAAAATAGCAGCATCTATCAGTCAGGAGCAAGCAATGCTTAGCCTCTCCACTTTGTTCGATAATGTATTACTCACCCTGCTCTGGTACCACTCCTCAGCTTCAGCTCTGCTGCTCCGAGCAATGTCTTCATATTGACGCCTGACTTCATCAATGATGCTGTCCATATCTAGGTGCCTGGTGTTATCCATAGACACCACCACAGACAAGTCGCGACTTATCGTGTGCATCTGAGACAGCTCCTGCAAAGCATCAAAGCACAGGTCAGCTCTGCCGAGTGTTTCATGCCTGCTATTGCTCTGCTGTACTTAATTCCCACTGTTTTGAACTAGACCAGAAATATCCTGTTGTAGATTCAAGTGTTTCAGAGGACAGATCACAACAGTTTCTTTTTCACGTTTGTATCACAATAGCTCTGGTGAGAGCTGGTCATGATTCAGCTCTATTGCCAGCTGCCCAAGAGAAGGGGGAGCTCCTTACCTCCTCAAACACGTGTCTCAGGAAGTCAATTTCATCCATCAGGGCTTGCACCTTTGCTTCCAACTGTACTTTATTCATGTAGGCATTATCCACGTCCTGAAAGAAAGATCGAAGGGACAGTCTCCTTGGAGCAGCCCTGAGCACAGCAGAGAGAGCCGCAGCCTGTGTTATCTGGAGAGAAACCTTGCTTCCAAGTCATTAAACCGTGTTCTTATGGCGAGAGCCTTCAGTGCTAGACACTGCAAGTGCTTCAGCGGGAGACAGGTGGACATTATGTTGCTGTCTAATTGGGTTTCCCAGTCACAGAGGACCCACAACTCCCAAACTCGGGTGTTTTTAGGTGTGTCCTGTCCCCTGCATCCTTTCTTTAGCTGCATCACTCACCTTCTTCAGCACCACAAACTCATTCTCGGCAGTCGCGCGCCTGTTGATTTCTTCTTCGTACCTGTTCAAGGTAAAGAGAGACAAGTTGGCTTGTCTGACTTTTACTGAGTAAGAAACCAACAAACTGATTCTCACAAACACACATTTGTACACGCACACAGACAGAGAGAGCATATTATGGGTGCAAGTCCAGTGCAATGTCAGGGGCCAACATCTAACTCCAAACTACAGGTCAGTATTTCGCTCATGTCTAATTTTACATCCTTGAGCTCCATGCCTTGCTCCACCAGAGCTTCACCTCTGTATGTTCATCCTGTATTTGATTTGAGGCCTCTAGATCAAACTAGGTTATGCATATTTCATCACGGGGGCACAGAAGGGAATTGGCGAGTATTTACTCACCAAGGCGCCCCTGGGGGTTACAAGAAATAATGGCCACAAGCTAGCAGAGAGCAGATTTAGATTGGACATTAGGAAGAACTTCTTCACAGTTCGAGTGGCCAAGGTCTGGAACGGGCTCCCAAGGGAGGTGGTGCTCTCCCCTACCCTGGGGGTCTTCAAGAGGAGGTTAGATGAGTATCTAGCTGGGGTCATCTAGACCCACCCCTCTTTCCTGCCTATGCAGGGGGTCGGACTCGATGATCTATTGAGGTCCCTTCTGACCCTAACATCTATGAATCTATTAATCTATTATAGGGAAAAATTAGTAGCCCATTTCCCATGAGCACCAAGGTGCCTCTTCTCTCAGGGTATCTCTGTGCCCACACATACAAACACATGCACACCTTTGGATGAGAAAGAGGTGTCCAAATCTCTTGGGCCACACTGGGATCTTCAACCAATACTTGCTATTAATAAGTTGAAGAAGAATAGCCAGAAAAGCTGAGCCTTTGAATCTGTACATAGCTTTGAATTGTTTCCTCTATTACTCTTGACATATAACTTTATTTTGTAATCTTCCACAAGCCAAGTATAATGTGAACAACCTAGGTGTCTGAGTGGGATTTATATATATTTCACACATTTGGTATGAGGGTTTTTTTTGTAAACAGGTCTTGAATATTAGAGTGAAAATTCACTGATCAACCATCATTGACTTCCCATGGCAGAAGAGTAGTCATTTGTTTTTTCTGTATGTGGAAACCTCCCTCCCTTCAGGGACATTTCCAACATCTTAGGCTATAACTGCTAACAAAGAGTTGATACTTGGGAAAGAACATCCTGAAAGAACAAGCAGATTGGAGCTGGAGTGTCTGCAAATGGTTTCTTTTCCACTTACTTTTTCTTGTACTCTTCAACATGGGGTTGCATGTTCTGCAGGTCTGACTCCAGCTGTTCTCTCTGATGAAGGATAGAGTCCAGCTGCCTCTTCAAGTTTTGGATATAACTTTCAAAGAGGCTGCTGAGGTCCTTCCTTGGACCACTATGTCCTTGCTGTTGGAGGAGCTCCCACTTTGTGGACAGAACCTTGTTTTGTTGCTCCAAAAACCGGACCTGAAACACAACGGGCAATGAGATCAGCCATTTTCCATCCAGTCCGGAAGAACATAAACAGTCAAGCAAGGATCCTGTTGAATCAGAAAAGCAAGGTAGTTTCAAAATAACTTTAGAGCTTCATAGTTATGTGAAGACATTAAGGACATTCAAGGGTGAGTCCAAAGAGGATGGAGCTGGGCTGTTCTCAGTGGTGACAGATGCCAGAACAAGGAGCAATGGGCTCAAGTTGAAGCAAGGGAAGTTTAGGTTAGATATTAGGAAAAACTTTCTCGCTAGGAGGGTAGGAAAACACTGGAACAGGTTGCCCAGAGAGGTGGTGGCATCTTCATCCTTGGAGGTTTGTAAGATCCAGGTAGACAAAGCTTTGGCTGAAATGATCTAGTTGGGGCTGGTCCTGCTTTGAGCAGGGGGTTAGACTAGTAGTGACTGCCTAAATCCTCTTCCAACCCTCATTTTCTATGATTTTATGACTCTATGACGTTGAACTATGAAAGTCTGGGAATTAAATAAGCAAACTGTGAAAAATGTCAACTTGCTTTTCTAAGAAATCTCTCCTCCCCATACTTTTAAATCGCCAGCACCACAGTCAGAAAGGTTTGCAAATTCTGCAGTTATTAAATTTCAGAATTTGGTGGTGGACACATATTTGCAAGAATATCTCCCCTCCCTCCCCACCCCCCACCTTCCCTTGTGTCCTCTTTCCCCCCATTCTGTACTCTATTCCAGGATTTGGAGTGGGACACACGTGCAAAACTATTTCCTGCCTCTTTTCCCCATTCTGAACTCTCTCAAACATTTGGGGGTCACTCAAACAAAGTTCACCACCCAGGGAAAACTTGCAACTGCAGATCTGGCACTAGTGGGAAAGAGGCAGGCAAGGTTGCATGAGCTGAATATCTCACCCTACTGAGAGCTTACTGGACATCCCGTGGTTCTGCTTGGGAGGAGAGATATGCAGGAGGCAGACTGGCTAAGGGAGATTGACAGTGACATGATGGCTTCAACCTAACCCACTAGTGCATTCGTCAGCTAAAGCAGAAGCATAGCTTGGGCGTGGATGAAGTATTCAACAAAGAGAGTCTGTGGATGAGGTATTCAATCAAGTCCCTGACCAGAGATTAACAGAAGAACCACTCTCATTCTGCCTTTCCTACCAACACAGACCTGGAAAGGCCAAGTCTTGTACACACAGGCAAAACAACTCAAAGCGCCCATCCTGCAAGCACTGCCCCATCTCCTCACCTTGTCAATGAAGGTGGCAAACTGGTTGTTGAGGGTCTTGATCTGCTCTTTCTCATTTTGTTTCACCTGCTGGATCTGGGGGTCAATCTCCACTTGGACTGGCTTCAGGAGACTGGGATCGACCTGAACTGGTTGGATGCCTCTTGGGAACCCAGGGTCACCTCTCCCAGGTCCACCAAAGCCACCACCTCCAATGCCACCGCCAAAACCACCCATAGGTCCACCACCAATCACTGGTCCCATGCCAGGTCCACCACCAATCATTGGTCCCATGCCAGGTCCACCACTGAAGCCACCTCCACCAAAGCAGCCACCACCCATGCCACCTCCCATGCCACCTCCCATGCCTCCTCCCATTCCTCCTCCCATGCCACCTCCCATGCCTCCTCCAATTCCTCCTCCCATTCCACCTCCCATGCCTCCTAGTCCTCCTCCAATGCAACCCATTCCTCCTCCATAGCCACCACCTCCTCCTCCAATCATCCCACCACTAAAGCCACCTCCTCGGCAGCCAAATCCTCCACCATAAGACCCAGAGGAAATTCTTCCGCCTCCGCCATAGCTCCTGCTGCTGAATCCACCACACTGTCCGCCACCTCCATGCGAACTGTAGCTGCTCCTGACTCTGTTTCCCCCTCCACCGCCACCAGCCATGACAGAGGATGAGCTATAGCCGCTTCTGCTGCCTCCGATGCTTTTAGTACGTAACTGCAGAGCCATGTCTGATCCTCTCAAGGCAAGAGACAAATGGAGAGAAGAAGGGTCACTGGAGTTGTGCTGCAAGTAGTTGAGTGCAGGGAGGATGCAGGAAGGTCCCTCTGACTCTGGGGCTAGAGATGGTCCCTTTTATCTGCTCCAGAAGCTGGGCTGGGTTTGCCTGGGTGTTGAGGAGGATGCCAGATTACTGTCTTCCTACGCTTGGTGTGGGTGTATAATGCAATACCTGCCCAATGGTAGCTTGCAGTGACTAAGAAGGATTGCAAGCTTTGACAATGACTGGGAGGGGATTTCTCCCAATAAAGCACTTAATCTCTTTTTTCTCCTCTCTCAGCTCCTTACCATGTGGTTATCTGGACCTGGATCTAGACCTCCCACCGCAAAGCCCCATGGCAGCCTGACACTTTGGTGAATGCCAAGTTATAGCATGGCTTTCACCACTCCCAATACATGCCTCTGATTACACCCTAAATCTGCTTTCTTCACTAAAAATTGCCTTTGGCTTTTGAGAACCAGTTTCCCAATCTAGACCAGAAACTTAACCAATTGCATTTCAAAGAGGCTCTGCATTTTCTAGGTATAGATAGCTTCACCTGGAACGAGGCATTGGACCTTTCCAAAATCACCTGCTTCTCTGAACTCTTTTCACCAATGAACTGAATTCCTTTCCAGGAGGGACCCTGCACTCTGGGAATGTGGACTATCGGGTGTCATGAACAGCAGGGACAACCGCATGGAGGAGGAGTGGCATGGACAACATGGAGAGCAAGTCCCCTTGGTTCTGATGACAGAAGCAAACCAATGGTGCAGAGAAGAGTCACTAGAAACAGTACTCTCATGAGATGGTGGTGGGTGTGGAAAAACAGATAGGAGATAGATATTAAAACAAAGTTGAGCAGAGAAGGGTGGGAGTTTTGGGCTGGCTCACTGTGGGATGTTATATTAAAAGTATTGCTGGATAGAAGGTAAAGGTTGTAGCTGTGTTGGTCTAAGGACAGGCAGACAAGGTTCTTTAGGTAAATCTGATATCTTTTATTACAGCAACTAAAATAGTTGAAATAATTCTTCTTTGCATGTGTTCAGGAACATACAACCTTCATCAGGCTGTGTTTTCATTGGTCTGTGCTCTTCCTGGATGGAATAGAAAAGAAGCCAGAGGCCAATATTCATGCAAGAAAGCCAGTTAGTGAAAATGCAAATTGAGGCAGTCAATGGATGAGAGACGGATGTTGTGGGGCTTGGGAGGGAAGCCGACTGTAGTCCTGGTGATAAGGATACAACTGATAAAGAGTAGAGAGGTTACCTGGGGTGTCAGATGTTAGGCAGGTTATAATATGTCATAAATCCCATTTCTATATTTAGTCCATGATTTTTTGTATCCAAAAAGTTGATGAAGTGAAGTTCATAGGTTCATCTGTGAAAGATATTTTGTACTTTCCCTTTGAGGATTAGAACTGAGAGATTTTTCACAAGAAAACCATGTTCTCCCCAATCTTTCCGTTTTAACACTCAAGGGGAATTCACAAAACACCTTTTATATACAAGCCTACAAACTTCATGTCATCACCCTACCAAATACAAAAAATCATGGACTAAATATAGACATTGGATTTATGACACATTGTAACCTGCCTAACATCTGACAGCCCAGGTAACCCCTCTACTATTTACCACCTCTATTCTTATCACCAGGTCTTCATTGCTCTTCCCCCCTCCCACCACCGTCTCTCACCCATTGACTGCCTCAATATGCATTTTCACCAGCTGGCTTTATCCTGTGCATACTGGTCTCTAACTTCTTTTCTATTCCATCCAGGAAGAGCACAGACCAACTTCAGACACTTCCTCAGCCTGACAAAGGGTGTTTATACCTGAAACCCTGCAAAGAATTTTTCCAAATATTTTAGTTAGTCTAATAAAAAATATTAGATTAACCCAAAGAACCTTGTCTTCATGAATAGAAGACTTTTTAAAGTTTTCTCAAGACCCAATTAATGACTATGGAGGGGCAGCCTGTTTTAGCATGTCTCACAAGGTGTATGGAGTGATGACAGGAAAGTAAGTAGACAGCTAGCCAAAGAGATGTTTAGATCTTTTCTTTACCAACCCCCTGGTTTCAGTGCTATCTAACTAATAGACATTATGGACAGTTGCTGAATGCCACAAAATAGCTAGCCTGCTCATGAGACAGAAATCTGAATCCTTGCTGATCTGATCTTTGCTGAACATGCAAACTTCACTTTATCTAGTTGACTATGATTTCCTAAATCCATCGTGTGGATGTATTGCATAAATGTTGCATAACTTGATCAATGACTATTTTTCCCCAGTGTTCAACCAACTGCAATAAAATTGCATGGGGTAGAGTAGGAAATTTCAGAGCCTAGAAGCCAGACATTTGCAGGTCTTTAAGACCCTAGAGATGCAAAGGTCTCCTAGTGATGCTTTCAAAAGCCCCTAATGGATGTTGGCACCTCTAAAAACTGCATGGGGCACCTATCTGCATCTTCAGGAGCTTAAGTACTTTTAAAAATGTGACTCAGGAACCCAATTTCAGTCTTGACCTAGGTGCTGGGAAGTCCTGTTGGGTTTCTGACACTCAGTGACATTCAAGATCAAAACCATATGTCCCTCTCAGCTGGCCCAGCCTATATAAACAGCACACTCACATCCATACCTCAGTTAAAGCCTTACATTAATGCCATCTCCAGTGTGCTCCTCCTTCCAGGAGCACAGCTCTTCAAGGAATAAGTCTTGGCTATCCTTCCGTAGAATCAGAGAAAAAATGCTTGGAGGGACTTCAGGAGGTCACATCTAGTCCAAGCCCCTACTCAAAGCAGGACCAGCCCCAACTACATCATCCCAGCCAGGGCTTTGAGTACCCAGGCCTTTAAAAACCTCCATGGATGGAGATTCCACAACCTCTTTGGGTAACCTGTTCCAGTGCTTTACTACCCTCCTAGGGAGAAGGTTACATTTAACCTCAACTTCCCTTGCTGCAGCTTGAGCCCATTGCTTCTTGTTCTGTCATCTGCCACCACTGAGACCAGCCCAGCTCCATCCTCTCTGGACCCACCCTGCAGGTAGTTGAGGGCTGCTATTAAATCCCCCCATCAGTCTTCTCATCTCCAAAGTAAGCCCAGTTCCCTCAGCCTCTCCTCACAAGTCAGGTGCACCCAGCTCATGAACCATTTTCATTGCCATCGGCTGGGCTCTCTCCAATCTGTCCACATCCTTTCTGTAGCGGGGGGCTCAAAACTGGACATATGATTGCAGATGTGGCCTCGCCAGTGCCGAATAGGTGGGAAGAATCACTTCCCTCTATGTGCTGGCAACGCTCCTAGTAAGGCAGCCGAGGAGGCCATTAGCCTTCTTTGCAATTT
>NW_005842526.1:1101024-1101475 GCF_000455745.1 Alligator sinensis
GCTACAGAGCACCTTTGCATGGATGTCAACCTGGGCCCTTTCTCTCTTGCTTCCTTGCATATTATCAGATGCACTGTTTGCCTGTTTGCTACCCAAGAGGGGCATGACACAGCTATTAGGTCTCGTGTCCCAGCTCTGTGATACGGGAAGAATGGTTCGATCAGCAAACGCTTTTGTGCTGACTGCAGACCGGGCTTACGCTTCGCTGTTACAGGTACTGAGATATGCTGGTATCACCAGCCAAGCTCACACAACTACACTTTGATTTTATCACCACCATTGCATGGCTTCAACCTGACAGGCAAGCTCACAACACCTGGCTGTTTGTGGATTCCAGTTATATTCAGTGAATAGTTTCAGTTGGGTAGAAAAAAAGGGGGGAAAGATTTCAGGTGGGTGGAAAATGTTGGCATTTTCACAGAGCGGTGTTTCAGCCCATTGAGATCTCCCA
>NW_005842526.1:1101485-1108592 GCF_000455745.1 Alligator sinensis
AAGAGATTTGAAATTCTCTATAAGAATTAAAATAACCCAAAATCCCGCAAAATGTCAGGCCAGTGCTGCTCAATGTGTTTGTTAACGATATGCAACCTGGCACTGGGAGCTTCTTGAGCAAGTCTGCAGGCAAAATGAAACCGGGAAGGGCTGCAAACATGTTGGTGGACAGGAGCACAACTGAGAAGGATCATGACAGATGGAGAAATTGAGCTGGCACTGACCAGATAATGCTTAGTGCTGACAAATGCAAGGTGCCGCACCTCAGAAAGAGTCATTCAAAATACAAATGCAATATGATTGACACATGCCTGGATGGGAGCACTACGGAGAAGGATCTGGGAATCTTGGTAGATCACAGACTAACAATACGTGAGTCAGCAGTGTGATGCAGCTGCATCAGAGGCGAATGCACTTTTGGGATGCATCAATAGAAGCAGTAGGTGCGAGGAGGCACGGAAGATGGTAGTGCTTCCTCTTGACTTGTGGCGGCCGCCTCCTAATCAGACCTTTGTCTGAATGCCCTCCAGGCGGGCTCTGCTACAGTGCCGGACATCAAAAGGGCTGCTGGAGGTGGCAAAACTTCCAGGACTAGCTGTCCCTTTACTTAACCCTGCAAAGTCCTCTGTTCTTCAACGTGTCTGCATTGCTCTACCTTCTCTCAGTTTCCAACTTCTTTTTCAGTATGGAACTCAAATTCTTTCAAGTTCTTTCTCATTTTCCGCTCCTGACACCATGCAGTGATCACCGGTTCAATGAACAGTATGCAAGAGGCTGCAGACCCTTGGCCTGTCTTTCACTAACTGACTCCTAAGCAGCTTCTCCATCAGGGACCATCCCAGGGAAGTGTGGCTATAGGCTTGGTAAGGCCAGGACCATGGCTGAGGCCAGAGACTAGCTTTGACCTGCCAGGACGAAGAAGCTCCAGCCCAGTGGGGGCTGAAAGAAAGCCCCCCAGCACCAGGCACTGAAGCCAAGTTATTTTGGTCATGTGTTTACTTGGTATTGTCCTGGTGTGACACAGATCCAGGGAGCAGAAGCACTTTAATTTGGAGTGGTTTTGCTTGTACCCATTTTTATGTTTGAAACTAGAGTGGGAGCGGCTGTGAGCAGAGGCTCGGGAGCTTCAAGGGGCACCTAGAGAAGCACTGCCACTTTTGCTGGAGGACTGGACTGCAAGCTGAGAGTCAAAGCTTGCAACCAAATGGACTGTGCGCGGGAGCCGACCCCAAGGGGACAAAGGGTGAGAAGCCCCAAAGACTGTGTGAGCAGACCCAGAGCCTGAGAGGGGGAGACCAGGAAGCAGAGGTCTGGACCTTGAGAGTGCAAGACCCAAGCCCAGAGCATGAGATTGCTAGACCAAGGCCCAGAGCCGAAAAGGGTGAGACTGGGACCCAGGGGCTGGAGCCTAGGACACATGGTCCAGGGCATGAGGGGTAGAGCCAAAGGAAGAGAGCCAAGGTCACAAGGCTGGAGCCCAGACAAAGGTTTCAGGCCCAAGGGGCCAATTTCTGCATTGGGGGTGGAGAGGCCCACTAAGTCAATGCCCAGGAGACAGAGGCACCATGCACTGGCTCTGGCCCCCAAATCAAGCCAGCCAATTTGAGCCTGGGGAGAGGTAGGGGTGGAAGAGTGCCCTGAGCTCACTGACCTTGGAGGGCCACAACCCCACCTTATTTAACATCAAGACATGGCAGCTAGATGGCCGGGTTGGCCCCTGAGCGGTCAGAGCAGGCACGTAGGGCAGGCTCCAGGTGTTCATCAAGGGTGTGACACAGTCGATGTGTTAAAATAGGATAAAGGGCCTGCTCAAGCACTCACAACCCCAGGATGTCATTTCTTAACTCCACAGTAATTGCAAGCCAAACCCTCTTTATTCCCCTTTCTACACCTTACCGTCCTCTGCTCCCTAGTGCTTTGAGCATGGCACGCTGCCTGGACAGGTCTGGTTTTACTACAGCTCCTGCACTTGTGCTCCTTACACCAGCCATTAGTTGGGGCACAAGACCCTTTTGCACACCAACAATACACACCAGGCTGCTCCCAGCTCTGGCTCTGCTGTGGCACATTTAATAGCTTGTTTATTCCTGTTTCTGCAGGCATGCCTCCATGCAATGCTAGGGCATCCTTTCCTGCACTGTGCATAGCTATTCCAATTTCAACAGCACATTTAAAAGGGAGGTCTTCTTCCTCCCTTAAAAGCTTTCTCTGTACAGCTTCATGGAGTAGCCCACGTGCACATCTGTCTTTGAGGGCCCTTTCAAGTCCACCCTTTCAATTGCCATATTCAGACAATTTCCTTAGTCACAAAAATGGAACTAGATTCACCTTCACTCCTCATGTGGAACCTGAACCTTTCTGTAATAATCCATGGCTTGAGAGCCAGGTGCACCTGGACACTCCTCACAATTTCTTTAAACGTTCTGCTTGCTGGCTTCTATATGCTTTTCCTCCCATCAAATTCAACAAGACAGCTACATGTTTCTGCAAGGGAATCTCATTCGCTTCAAAAAACTGCTCCAGCCACTTTATCCATGTAGGCCAGTCTTGCAGGATCCTATCACAATCTCCTGTAGGAGAGATCCTCCTCCTTCTGTGAAGTTAATATTTGCCTGTCATAGGATTTGGCCTGGCAACAAGATTGGGATTCCCATTCTCCTGCAGCAGTGTGTCATGCTAGGGTATGCTTGTGCTGTGGACTGCAGCTCATATATACAGATCCATCCCACCCATCCATGAGCTAACAGCCACATGCAAAGGCAAAATAGGCATGTGACCTATTTTGCTTAATAAAGCACTAGAGATTGGCACCAGAGGAGAATCTGGCCAAAAGCCTCATTGTATGTCACTTCTCTAATGAAAAGAGCGGCTCCTCGTTTTCCACCAGGGTCCCCTCAAGAGGCACAAAACCCTTGGCCAATAATAAAGACACAGAAACATCAGTTGATTTGTCTGTAATTTATTGAGAAGGGCCGTACCCCTAGAAAACAGGACAGACCATGAGCAGAAAAGGTAAGGAGACAATGACAATACAAGCACATTCCACATCACAGAAGACTTTGCAGAGAACATTTTGCTCTGTTACCATAGAAAGAAGCCATGCACACATCAGGCATAATCAAGTGCAGCTCATAAATGACAGGACACAAGCAGGATTGATACCTACTTGTTTCGGGCAATGTTAGCTAGCATACACCTGGGGTTACCCAAATACTCCACCCGCCTACTTGTGCCAGAGAGCAGATGTATTGACCTCTCTAGACACCAGCAGAGAAGTTTCCTTCTGATCCATTCTGTCTGGGTTGGATTGCTACTTCAACATGGGAAAGCATGGCCTACTGCTGTTTGTAAACTGAGCAAATGCAGGACGTGCGATGCTGTAAACTAGAGCACCCAAGGAAACGTGGCCATTGAAGAAGAAGGCTCAGGAAAGAGAAGGGAAGAAGGAGTTTTATACACATTGCCACAGGGTAGTCTCAACAGTTCAACAGGTACAGCACAGCGAGAGAGGCAGAGCGCTCCTCCCTTCATCCACCCTCTGCTAACTGCTAGCCTCCAGGGATGCGTTTCCTGGCACAGCTCCCTAACTTTGCAATATTGCTTAGGTCTGAACAAGACTCTGGAGCTTGCTGAAAACCTAGGCCCACGGTGGCAGTGTCCAAGAGGGTGGTGTCTTCTCACACGGCTCCCCCTAGGAGCACGGGCATTTGGCAGAAGAGGGAGAGCAGAAGAGAACTTTCCTGCCCTGGGAAGAAGGACTCCCAGGCTTAGCACCTTCCCCCTGAAGATTTGATGGTCGTGGTCGTGTTGCTTCTCCTGACAGATGAGGATCCACCTCCAATGCTGCCTCCACCAGAGCTGAAGCCTCTTCCGCTTCCAGAGGAGTAACCACCGCTGATCATGCCACCTCCGCTGACACAGCTGCCTCCATACCCACCTCCTCCCATGCCTCCTCCTCCGATTCCACCTCCTCCAATGCCACCTCCAATTCCAATGCCACCTCCAATTCCACATCCTCCTCCATATCCACTTCCGCCTCCGAATCCACTTCCACCTCCAAATCCACTTCCACCTCCGAATCCACCCCCGCCTCCGAATCCACCAGTGATTCCTCCATGGCCCCCAGTAATGGTGGTTCTTCCTACCACCGCTGCAAGGGAAGCACAGGTTGGTCACCACTCAGAAGTCTAAGAACAAAGGTGTGGGGATAGATTTCATAGGGACTTGAATGCTTAGCAGTAAATAATGGCCATGACAGAAGAGGTTTCTCTAAAACATGCTGGAAGGAAGATAATCAATGGGATGCTATAACCAAAGGGATGCTATAATATCAGGATACAAATTATACAGGAATGACAGAATACATTGTACAGGTAGGGAAGAGGCACGTTACATCAAAGACTACATCAAATCCACCAGGGAATATTTTTCAGCAGGTAAGGGAGGTACCATAGGATTATTGTGGACAGGAGTCCCAGGTTTCAAAAGAAAAAAAGGACGTCTAGGAATATACTATCAACCCACACACCAGGGTGCAGCAGTGAGCTCACAATGCTAAGAGAGTAGAGAGAAGGTGTGATAGCAGAAAACACAGCAATAACGGGAGACTGATACAGAACTTCCTAGACTGTATATGCCAGAGCCTGCAAGTAAGAGAGCAACAGTGTGAACGTCCCTGATCAGACCCAGTTCACTGTCTTTTTTAGCATCTGCTCTCTGCTGCTGTGTGATACATGAGATGGGGCAAAATGGACCTATGGCCTGACCCAGGACATGCCTGTTCTTATGTTCTTATGTCACTTAATGGCTCAAAGAGGGGAACAGTGGGAACACCCTACTCAGGTAGGCATTTAGCAACCACAGGAACCCAGCTCCAGCAGTAACCCACAATAAAGCAAAGAGGCAAGTACTTACAGACATTCACGTTGGACAGATCCTGACTCAGCCTGTGCGGGGGAAGGAAGAGAGAGGTCAGTCACCCCGTGGAAATAAGTCCTGCTGACACTGAGACCCACCCAGCTGTGAACTTCACCTCTGTAGTACAATGCCATTCCCTGAGCACCCCTTTATATCCAACTTCTATTAACTCCACTCAGCTTTGAACTATTTCAAACAGAGGGAGTCCAATGCATATTTCCACATAGGTCCCTGTCCATTATTGCCATTAAGGCCAATGGCAGCTGGGACTCCTTTAGTGTACACAAATCCAAAACTATTCCTTTAACTAGGGTACAACCCCTCCAGAGACGCTCACTTTGGTCACTAAATGTGAAACCGCTCCATTTAGAATATGTATATTCAGTGATATCTTTTGTATTACAGGTCTTCAGCAACTGCAGTAATATAGGCATCACCGCTGCTGTTATCATGAGAAGGGCAAAAAGCGCAAGTCTGGCTTTCTTCCAGAACAACCTGTTCAATGCCCCCCTGAAACTCCAAAACAGCTCCCAGCACAATCCTGAACACAAAAACAATGTACAACTGGTACCAAGCAGCACTTGCCATAGACACTGCAGCAAGTCTGGATGGTTTTGAGGGTATTATTAGCAGCTCCAGTATTCTCACAGGGTTTACTGCATGGACTGATAGGGGCATCACTAGCTACTGAGCATGGGACTTAGGGGCACAGCCCCAGGATCAGAACTTCCTAAACTTTAAATGCTGTAGACTGCAAGTGAGAGAGGAAAAGGGGAAAAAACCCTGGTCAACCCCCGTTTATTCTCCTTTTCAGCGTCCGCTCTCTGCCACTGGGCAAGATGGACCATTTACTGGACAACATGGACCCCAGTCTGACTCAGAAAATAGCAGCTCCTACATTCTTGTGTCTGCTTCAAACTTGCACTCATTACACCTGTCCCCTCCACGGTGCAGTCTAAAGGGCAGTGGGCCGTATGTTCAAGTGAGATCCATCAACTCATTGCTCCTTGAAGCGCTGGAAATACAACTGTTCTGCACCAGCTGAGAATCCTGCCTGTGTAAGGACATCCCACCTCGCACAGATCACCTGGGTATGGCACTCACCTGCACTCCTCCCCTTCCAGCAGCTTCCTGTACATGGCAATCTCTATATCCAGGGCAATCTTGATGTTCAGCAGCTCCTGGTATTCCTTCAGCAAGCGAGCCAGCTCCTCCTTGTCCTTCTGCAGGGCAGCCTCCAGCTCTTGCAGCTTGGACCTAGCATCCTTGAGGGCCATCTCACCCCGGTTCTCAGCCTCCGCAATGGCTGCCTGCAGCTGCTGATGCTGAAAAAAGGAGAAGGGAGACATCTCAGTTTTCCTGTGGGACCTTCCCTCTGTCATAAGAGTTATCAAGGGTGGAACAAGGCTGGTTGGAGCTTGGGGCAGAGAAAGAGTCTTACCCCAAATGATCTTTGGAAGAAAAAGGAAACATGTTGCTAAAGTTCAAAAGTTGGGAGGCGTTCAGAGAAAAAGCATTGATCAAATCCCGAAAAATTTTCCACTCAATTTGGACCTATTCTAACACGCACTTTTATTTTGGCAAATCTCAGCTTTCCATCAAGTGTCTGTATTGACCGGTCCCCATCAAAACAGGACAACAAGGTGCCCAAGCTGTTCAGAGCTCACCCAATGCAAGGCACTCCTTACCAGGACCGTGGCCTGGAGGCTCCTGGCACCAGCCAGATCTCGACTGCCACTGCAGGTAGTCCCTGGGAATGCTATTGCTGGGCCCAGCCCCACTGCGGTGTGGATGAAGAGCCCACGGCCCTTACCTGCTTCTTCACGTTCTCAATCTCCGATCGCAGCCTCTGGATACACCTGGTCAGCTCCTGGATCTCTTGCTTGGTGTTACGCAGGTTGTCTCCGTGTCGTCCCGCCGTGTTCTGCAGCTCTTCATACTGAGTGTCACACACAGAACAACCTTTCAGCACAGCACCCGGAGCCCTGCAAACAACTTCTTCCTGGCTAGGTAGTCGGTGTGTTGTGGCTACAGGCAATAATGCTGACCAATATTGTCCCATGGCTTAGGTGCTGAGCTTGAAGGAATATATGGCTTTATAGGCTGTGGGACACATACTGCTCTCAGTTATGCCAGTGTAAATGGAGACAAGTCTCAGTTACTCCAGTGTACACCCACTGGTTTCCCAAG